>NW_012318232.1:0-1871 GCF_000151885.1 Dipodomys ordii
AAAAGGGGTTCTATTTGGGGTGCCCTGCCGGGGACTAAGTGTGTCTTCATTGGTGACTCCTTGGAGGTACCAATCGGGGACAAAGCGGTTACACAGCGGGATTCAGGTTGGGACATTGGGGACCTCATTCGGGGACACAGCGGGGACACAGCATGGACACAGCGGGTGACTTAGCATGACTCTGCCGGACACAGCCGGGGGACACAGAGGGATTCAGCGAGAGACACAGCGGGGGACACAGCGGAGAACACCGCGGGACATAGCGGGACACAGCGGAGATACAACGTCGATAGAGCGGGGACACAGTGGGACACAGCGGGACACAGCTGGGACACTGAGTGAACATAGAGGGACACAGCGGGTACACAGCGGGACACAGCGGGGGACACAGAGTGGTACACAGCGGGACACAGCTGGAAACAAAGCGAGGTCACAACGGGGGAAAAAGCGGGACAACACGGGACACAGTGTGACACAGCGGGACAAAACGGTGACACAGCAGGGGCAAAGCAGGACAAAGCAGGGACACAGCGAGACACAGCGGGACACCACGGGGGACACAGCGGGGGACAGCAGGGGACAGGGGACACAGTGGGACACAGCGGGGACACAGCTGGACACAGCGGGGTACACAGAGGGACACAGCAGGCACACGCTGGGGACACAGCGGGACACAGCGGAACTCAGCGGGAGACACAGCAGTACACAGCGGGACACAGTGGGACACACCGGGGAGACAGCAGGGACACAGTGGGGGACAAAGCGGGACACAGCGGGTCAGAGCGGGGGACACAGCGGGACACAGCGGGAGACACAAAGGGGTACACAGCGGGACACAGCGGGGAACACAGCGAGGACACAGCGGAACACAGCGGGACACAGCGTCGATACAGTGGGGACAGAGCGGGTCATAGCAAGGACACAGCGGGACACAGCGGGGAGACAGCGGGGACTCAGGGGGGACACAGCGGGACACAGCGGGGGACACAGCGAGACACGGCAGGGACAAAGCTGGACACAGCGGGGTACACAGAGGGACACAGCAGGGACACAGCGGGGAAACAGCGTGACACAAAAGGACACAGCGAGACACAGCGGGGGACACAGCGAGGACACAGCTGCACATAACGGGGGACACAGGAAGGACACAGCGGTACACAGAGGGGGACAGAGCGAGGACACATTGGGACACAGCGGGACTCAGCGGGGGACACAGCAGTACACAGCGGGACACAGTGGGACACAGCGGGGACACAGCAGGGACACAGCGGGGGACACAGCGGGACACAGCGGGGGGACACAGAACAGAAGGGTACACAGCGGGACACAGCGGGGAAAAATGTGAGGCCACAGCAGAACACAGCGTGGGACACAGCGAGGACACAGCGGGACACAGCGGGACACAGCGGGGACAAAGCAGTAGACACAGCGGGACACAGTGGCGGACACAGCGGGACACAGCGTAGGACACAGGGAGGACCCAGCGGGACCCAGCGGGACCCAGCGTCAATACTGCTGGGACACAGCGGGACACAGCGAGGTACACAGCTGGGGACACAACGGGACACAGCGGGGAAAACAGGGAGGACATAGTGGGACCCAGCGGGACCCAGCGTCATTACAGCGGGGACACAGCGGGACAGAGCGGGGTACACAGCGGGACACAGCAGGACACAGCTGGGGACACAGCGGGGACACAGCGGGACACAGCAGAACACAGCGGGAGACAAAGCGGGAGACAGCGGGGCACACAGCGAGGACACAGGGGGACACAGAGGCGACACAGAGGGGACTCAGCGGGGGACACAGCGTGGGATAAAGTGGGACAATACGGGACACAGTGTTACACAGCGGGACACAGCGGGGACACT
>NW_012318233.1:0-1871 GCF_000151885.1 Dipodomys ordii
ATCAATTCTTATGCTTCTGCTTCTCCTGCTTCAGCTTCTTCTGCTTCCCATCCTTCTCTTTCTGCTTCTCCTTCTGTATCTGCTTCTCCTTATGCTTCTGCTTCTTGTCCTTCTCCTGTTTGTTCTGCTTATGCTTCTCCTGTTTCTGTATCTCCTTCTCCTCCTTCTGCTGCTCTTTCTGCTTCTCCTGCTGCTTTTCCTTCTCCTGCTCCTTCTTCTGCTTCTCTTTCTGGTTCTCCTTCTGTTTCTCCTTCTCCTTCACCTTCTCTTTCTTCTGCTTTTCCTTCTGCTTCTCCTTCTGCTTCTGCATCTTCTGCTTCTTCTGCTACTGCCTCTGCTTCTTCTGTTTCTTCTGCTTCTAATTCTGCTTCTCCTTCTGCTTTTGCTTCTCTTTCTGCTTCTGCTTCTCCTTCTGCTTCTCCAGATTCTGCTTCTCCTGCTTCTCCTTCTGCTTCAGGTTCTGCTTCTGCTTCTTCTGCTTCTGCTTCTCCTGCTGCTGCTTCTTCTGCTTCTCCTGCTTCTCTTTCTGCTTTTCCTTCTGTTTCTGCTTCTCCTTCTGTTTCTTATCCTTCTTCTGTTTCTTCTGTTTCTGCTTCTCCTGCTTCTGCTTCTCCTGCTTCTCGTTCGGCTTCTCTTTCTCCTTCTCCTTCTCCTTCTCCTTATTCTGCTTCTCCTTCTGCTTCTGTTTCTCCTTCCGCTTCTGCTTCTGCTTCAATTTCTCCATTCGTTTCTCATTCTGCTTCAGCGCCTTCTGTTTCTTCTGCTTCTCCTGCTTCTCTTGCTGCTTCTCCTTCTGCGTCTCTTTCTGCTTCTGCTTATCCTTTTGCTTCTCCTACTCCTAATCTTTCTCTTTCGCCTTCTCCTTCTTCTTCTTCTGCTTTTTTTTCTGCTTCTGCTTCTGCTTATTGTACTATTTCTGTTTCTTCTGCTTCTTCTTCACATTGTGCTTCTTCTGTTTCTCCTGCTTCAGATTCTGCTTCTGCTTCTTCGGCTTCTCCTGTTTCTTCTGCTTCTGCTTCTTCTACTTCTCCTGTTTCTCTTTCTGCTTCTCCTTCTGCTTCTGCTTCTGCTCTTCTCCTTCTTCTGTTTCTTTTGCTTCTGTTTCTTCTGCTTCTTCTTCTTCTGTTTCTTCTGATTCTATTTCTGCTTCTCCTTCTTCTCCTCTTTCTGCTTCTACTTCTGCTTCTTCTGATTCTCCTGCTTCTCCTTCTTGTTCTCCTTCTGTTTCTGCTTCTCTTTCTGCTTCTGCTTTTCATTCTGCTGCTCCTTTTCCTTCTTCTGCTTCTCCCTCTGCTTCTTCTTCTGCTTCTTTTGCTTATTCTTTTTCTTCCGCTTCTGCTTCTCCTGATTCTGCTTCTTCTGCTTCTACTGCTTCTCCTTACGCTTCTCCTTATGCTGCTGCTTCTTCTTCTTCTTCGTCGTCTTCTTCTTCTTCTTCATATTCTTCTCTTTCGTCAGCTTCTGCTTTTCCTGCTTCTTCTGCTTCTACTGCTTCTCTTTCTGCTTCTCATTCTGTTCTGCTTCTCCTTCTGCTTCTCCTATTGCTTTTGCTGCCCTTCCTTCTCCTTCTCCTACTTCTGCTTCTCCTTCTGCTTCTGCTTCTTCTGCTTCTCCTGCTTCTCCTTCTGCTACTTCTTCTCCTTCTGATTCTCCTTTTGCTGCTCCTTCTCCGTCTTCTCCTACTCCCTCTGATTCTGCTTCTTATGCTTATTCTTTTTCTTCTGCTTCTCCTGCTTCTGCTTCTTCTCCTTCTACTGCTTCTCCTTATGCTTCTACTTCTCCTTCTCCTTCTTCTCCTTCTTCTTCTTCTTCTTCTTCTTCTTCTTCTTCTTCTTCTTTTTCTTCTTCTTCTTCTTCTTCTTCTTCTTCTT
>NW_012318234.1:0-1871 GCF_000151885.1 Dipodomys ordii
GAAGCAGAAGCAGAACAGAAGGAGAAGAAGAAGGATTAGTTGCAGAATCATGATATGAAGCAGAAGAAGAAGCAGAAAGAGAAGCAGAGGAAGAAGGAGAAGCAGAAGGAGAAGGACAAGCAGGAGAAGCAGAAGAAGCAGAAGACGCAGAAGCAGAATGAGCAGCAGAAGGAGAAATTGAAGCAGAAGCAGAAGGAGAAGCAGAAGCAGAAGGAGAAGCAGAAGAAGGAGAAGGAGAAGCAGAAAGAGAAGCAGAACGAGAAGCAGGAGAAGCAGAAGCAGGAGAAGCAGAAGAAACAGAAGGAGAAGAAGCAGAAGCAGAAGGAGAAGCAGAAACAGAAGGAAAAGCAGAAAGAGAAGCAGGAGAAGCAGAAGAAGCAGCAGCAGGAGAAGCAGAAGCAGAAGAAGACGAAGAAGCAGAAGCAGAACCTGAAGCAGAAGGAGAAGCAGGAGAAGCAGAAGAAGCAGAATCTGGAGAAGCAGAAGGAGAAGCAGAAGCAGAAAGAGAAGCAAAAGCAGAAGGAGAAGCAAAAGGAGAAGCAGAAGAAACAAAAGAAGCAGAGGCAGTAGCAGAAGAAGCAGAAGATGCAGAAGCAGAAGCAGAAGGAAACGAAAGGAGAAGGAGAAGGAGAAACAGAAGGAGAAGCAGAAAGAGAAGCAGAAAAAGGAGCAGGAGAAAGAAAAGCAGCAGGAGAAGCAGAAAGAGCAGCAGAAGGAGAAGCAGGAGATGCAGAAACAAGAGAAGCAGAAGCAGAAGAAACAGGAGAAGGACAAGACGCAGAAGCAGAAGCATAAGGAGAAACAGAAGGAGAAGCTAGAAAGAAAGAAAGAGAAGGAGGGGAAGCAGAAGAAGCAGAGCAGGAGAAGCAGAAGAATAAGAATCCGAAGAAGCAGAAACAGAACCTGAAGCAGAATGGGAAGCATGAGAAGCAGAAGTAGCAGAATCTGGAGAAGGAGAATGAGAAGCTGAAGGAGAAGCAGAAGCAGAAAGAGAATCAAAAGCAGCAGGAGAAGCAGAAGAAACAGAAGAAGCAGAAGCAGTAGAAGAAGAAGAAGAAGAAGAAGAAGAAGAAGAAGAAGAAGAAGAAGAAGCATAAGGAGAAGCATAAGGAGAAGCATAAGGAGAAGCATAAGGAGAAGCCGTAGAAGCAGAAGAAGCAGAAGCAGGAGAAGCAGAAGCAGAAGTAAAAGAATAAGCAAAAGAAGCAGAAGCAGAAGCACTGGGAGAAGCAGAAGCAGAAGGAGGAGAAGTAGAAGCAGAAAGAGAAGCAGAAACAGAAGGACAACAAATGGAGAAGCAGGAGAATCAGAAGTAGCAGAAGTAGAATCAGAAGAAACAGAAGAAGAAGAAGCAGAAGAAACAGAAGCAAAAGAAACAGAAGAAGGAGAAGAGCAGAAGTAGAAGCAGAAGGAGAAGCAGAAGCAGAAGGAGAAGAAGAAAGAGAAGCAGGAGAAGCAGAAGTAGCAGGAGAAGCAGAAGCAAAAGAAACAGAAGAATCCGAAGAAGCAGAAGCAGAATCTGAAGCAGAAGGAGAAACAGAGGAAGCACAATCTGAAGCAGAAACAGAAGAAATAGAAATAGTAGAATAAGCAGAAGCAGAAGCAGCAGGAGAAGCAGAAGAAGCAGACGGAGAAGGCGAGAGAGAAGGATTAGGAGTAGGAGAAGCAAAAAGATAAGCAGAGGCAGAAAGAGACGCAGAAGAAAAAGCAGCACGAGAAGTAGGAGAAGCAGGAGAAGCAGAAGCAGGAGAAGCAGAAGAAACGAAGACGCAGAAGCAGAATGAGAAGCAGAAGGAGAAATTGAAGCAGAAGCAGAAGGAGAAGCAGAAGCAGAAGCAGAAGGAGAAGCAGAAGAAGGAGAAGGAGAAGCA
>NW_012318235.1:0-1871 GCF_000151885.1 Dipodomys ordii
TCAATACCCAAAGGTTAAAATTCAATATGTGAAACCCGTAGTGTATCCAAAAAGTTACCTGTATAACCTCATCTTGTATCCATATCCAGATGAATAAGAAGACCTTTGGCACCCGATTGCAGTGGGGAAGGAGAATATTTTGATGCCGAAGGAGATCCTGAAGTAAAGCCAGATGTATCGAGATGGAGATGTGAGATCCTTATGGTGAAGCCAGAAGGGAGAGGCAGAGGGAGAAGCCGAAGGAGAAGCAGGAAAAGCAGAAGAAGCATAAGCAAAAGGTGAACCTAAAGAAGCAGGAGAAGCAGAAGCAGAAGAAGAAGCATAAGAACAAGCACAAGCAGGAGGAGATGCAGAAGGAGAAGCAGCAGAAGCAGAAAAAGCAGTAGCTGAAGGAAATGGAGAAGTAGGAGAAGGAGAAGGAGATGGAGGAGAAGCAGAAGCAGAAGGAGAAGCAGAAGCAGAATGAGTAGCAGAAAGAGAAGCAGGAGAAGCACAAGATGCAGAAGCAGGAGAACCGAAAGAGAAGAAGAAGAAGAAGCAGAAACAGAAGCAGGAGAAGCAGGAGAAGCTAAGAAGCAGAAGCAACTGAAGCAGAAGCAAAAGAAACAGAAGAAGCATAAGTAGCAGAAGCAAAAGCAGAAGTAGAAGCAGAAGAACGAGAAGGAGAAAGAGTAATATAAGGAGAAGCAGAAGGAGAAGGAGAAGTAGGAGAAGGAGAAGGAAGAGCAGCAGAAGCAATAAGAGAAGCAGAAGTAGAAGCAGAAGCAGAATGAGAAGCAGAAAGAGAAGCAGTAGAAGCAGAAGAAACAGGAAAAGCAGAAGCAAAAGAAAGAGAAGAAGAAGAAGAAGAAGAAGAAGAAGAAGAAGAAGAAGAAGAAGAAGAAGAAGAAGAAGAAGAAGAAGAAGAAGAAGACGAAGAAGAAGAAGAAGAAGAAGAAGAAGAAGAAGAAGAAGAAGAAGAAGAAGAAGAAGAAGAAGAAGAAGAAGAAGAAGAAGAAGAAGAAGAAGAAGAAGAAGAAGGAGAAGGAGAAGGAGAAGGAGAAGGAGAAGGAGAAGGAGGAGGAGGAGGAGGAGAAGAAGAAGAAGAAGAAGAAGAAGAAGAAGAAGAAGAAGAAGAAGAAGAAGAAGAAGAAGAAGAAGAAGACGGAGCAAAAGGAGAAGGAGAAGCAGGAGAAGCAGAAGAGGAAGAAGCAGAAGGAGAAGCAGAAAGAGAAGCAGGAGCAGCAGAAGAAGCAGAAGCAGGAGAAGCAGAAGCAGAAGAAAAAGAAGAAGCATGAGAAGCAGAACAGAGGGAGAAGGAGAAGATGTAGAAGCAGAAGGAGAAGCAGAAAGAAAAGCAGAAGAACGAGAAGGAGAAGGAGAAACAGAAGGAGAAGCAGAAGGAGAGGCAGAGGGAGAAGCCGAAGGAGAAGCAGGAAAAGCAGAAGAAGCAGAAGCAAAAGGTGAAACAAAAGAAGCAGGAGAAGCAGAAGAAGAAGCACAAGAACAAGCACAAGCACAAGGAGAAGCAAAAGAAGCAGAAGCAGGAGAACCCGAAAGAGAAGAAGAAGAAGCAGGAGAAGCAGGAGAAGCTAAGAAGCAGAAGCAACTGAAGCAGAAGCAAAAGAAACAGAAGAAGCATAAGTAGAAGAAGCAAAAGCAGAAGTAGAAGCCGAAGAACCCAGAAGGAGAAAGAGAAATATAAGGAGAAGCAGAAGGAGAAGCAGAAGCAGAAGGAGAAGCAGAAGTAGGAGAAGGAGAAGGAAGAGCAGCAGAAGCAATAGGAGAAGCAGAAGGAGAAGCAGAAGCAGAATGAGAAGCAGAAAGAGAAGCAGTAGAAGCAGAAGAAGTCGGAAAAGCAGAAGCAAAAGAAAGAGAAGAAGAAGAAGAAG
>NW_012318236.1:0-1871 GCF_000151885.1 Dipodomys ordii
ACTGCTTCTTCTCCTTATGCTTCTCCTTCTTCTCCTTCTTCTTCTTCTTCTTCTTCTTCTTCTTCTTCTTCTTCTTCTTCTTCTTCTTCTTCTTCTCTTTCTTCTGCTTCTTCTTTTACTGCTTCTTCTGATTCTACTGCTTCTCTTTCTGCTTCTCATTCTGCTTCTGCTACTCCTTCTGCTTCTCCTATTGCTTCTGCGGCTCTTCCTTCTCCTTCTCCTACTTCTACTTCTCCTTCTGCTTCTGCTTCTTCTGCTTCTCCTGCTTCTCCTTATGCATCTTCTTCTGCTTCTGCTTCTCCTTCTGCTGCTTCTTCTGCTTCTGTTTCTCCTTCTGCTTCTCCTTGTGCTTCTTCTGCTTCTCCTTCTGATTCTCCTTCTGCTTTTCCTTCTGTTTCTCCTTATCCTTCTCGTTCTTCGGCTTTTCCTTCTGCTTCTCCTTCTGCTTCTGCTGCAACTGCTACTGCTTCTGCTTCTTCTGTTTCTTCTGCTTCTCCTTCTGCTTTTGATTCTCTTACTGCTTCTGCTTCTGCTTCTACTTCAGCTTCTCATTCTGCTTCTCCAGATTCTGCTTCTTCTCCTTCTCCTGCTTCTCCTTCTGCTTCAGGTTCTGCTTCTGCTTCTTCGGACTCTTATGCTTCTGCTACTCCTGCTTCTGCTTCTTCTGCTTCCCCTCTTTCTCTTTCTTCTTCTCCTTCTGTTTCTGCTTCTCCTTCTGCTTCTGCTTCTTGTCCTTCTCCCGTTTTCTGCTTCTGCTTCTCCTGCTTCTGCTTCTTCTGCTTTTCCTGCTTCTCTTTCTGCTTCACCTTCTGCTTCTCCTTCTGCTCCTTCTCCTCCTTCTTCTTCTTCTGCTTCTCCCGCTTCTGCTTCTTCTGCTTCCCCTGCTTCTCATTCTGCTTCTCTTCGTCGGCTTCTCTTTCTATTTCTGCTTCTGCTTCTTCTGATTCTTCTCCTTCTTCTTCTCCTTCAGCTTCTGCTTCTTCTGTTTCTCCTGCTTCTCCTTCTGCATCTCCTTCTGCTTGTGCTTGTCCTCATGCTTCTTCTTCTGCTTCTGCTTCTCCTTCTTTTGCTTCTCCTTTTGCTTCTGCTTCTTCTGCTTTTCCTTCTTCTCCTTCTGCTTCTTCTGCTTCTCATTCTTCATCTTCTTCTGCTTCTCCTTCTCCTTCTTCTGCTTCTCCTTCTGATTCTCCTTCTGCTTCTTCTTCATCTGTTTTACCTGCTTCACTTTCTGCTTCTCCTTCTGCTTCTCCTTCTGTTTCTCCTTCTCCTTCTTGTTCTTCTTCTTCTCGTTCTGCTTCTGCTACAACTGCTACTGCTTCTATTTCTTCTGTTTCTTCTGCTTCTCCTTCTGCTTTTGATTCTCTTTCTGCTTCTTCTTCTCCTTCTGCTTCTCTTTCTGCTTCTCCAGATTCTGCTTCTTCTGCTTCTCCAGCTTCTCCTTCTGCTTCAGGTTCTGCTTCTGCTTCTTCGGATTCTTATGCTTCTGCTTCTCCTGCTTCTGCTTCTTCTGCTTCCCCTCCTTCTCTTTCTGCTTCTCCTTCTGTTTCTGCTTCTCATTGTGCTTCTGCTTCTTGTCCTTCTCCTGTTTCTTCTGCTTCTGCTTCTGCTTCTCCTGTTTCTGCATCTCCTGCTTCTCCTTATGCTGCTCTTTCTGCTTCTCCTACTGCTTTTCCTTCTCCTGCTCCTTCTTCTGCTTCTCTTTCTGCTTCTCCTTCTGTTTCTCCTTCTCCTTCTCGTTCTTCTGCTTTTCCTTCTGCTTCTCCTTCTGCTTCTGCATCTTCTGCTTCTTCTGCTACTGACTCTGTTTCTCTGTTTCTTCTGCTTCTCCTTCTGCTTTTGCTTCTCTTTCTGCTTCTGCTTCTCCTTCTGCT
>NW_012318237.1:0-1871 GCF_000151885.1 Dipodomys ordii
CTCTGTGTCCCGCTCTGTCCCCCGGCTGTGTCCCGCTGTGTCCCGCTCTGTCCCACGCTGTGTCCCGCTTTGTCCCCCGCTGTGTCTCCCGCTGTGTCCTCGCTGAGTCCCCGCTGTGTCCCGCTGTTTCCTCACTGTGTCCCCTGCTGTGTCCCGCTGTGTCCCCCGCTGTGTCCCCTGCTGTGTCCCGCTGTGTCCCCTGCTGTATCCCCCGCTCTGTCCAGCTGTGTCCTCACTGTGTCCCCCGTTGTGTCCCGCTGTGTCCCCCGCTGTGTCCGACTGTGTCACACTGTGTCCTGCTCTGTCCCCGCTGTGTCCCGCTGTGTCCCGCTTTGTCCCCCGCTGTGTCTTCTGCTGTGTCCTCGCTGAGTCCCCGCTCTGTCCCGCTGTGTCCCCGCTGTGTCCCGCTGTCTCCCGCTGTGTCCCCTGCTGTGTCCCCGCTGTGTCGCACTATGTCCCGCTGTTTCCCTCTGTGTCCTCGCTGTATCCCCCGCTCTGTCCCGCTTTGTCCTCACTGTATCCCCCGTTGTGTCCCGCTGTGTCCCCCGCTGTGTCCGACTGTGTCACGCTGTGTCCTGCTCTGTCCCCGATGTGTCCCGCTGTGTCCCCACTGAGTCCCGCTGTGTCCCCCGCTCTGTCCACCGCTTTGTCCGGCTGTATCCTCCACTGTGTCCCGCTGTGTACCGCTGTGTCCCCCGCTTTGTCCCGCTGTGTGCCCGCAGTGTCCCAGCTTTGTCCGGCTGTGTCCCACTGGGTCCCGTGGTGTCCCGCTTTGTCCCCCGCTGTGTCCCCCGCTGAGTCCCCTTTGTGTCCGCCGCTGTGTCCCACTGTGTTCCGCTGTGTCCCATTGTGTCCTCGCTGTGTCTAACGCAGTGTCCCACTGTGTCTTCGCTGTGCCCCCCGCTGTGTCCCGCTGTGTCCCCCACTGTGTCCCGTTGTGTCCCGCTGTGTCCCGCTCTGTCCCCGATGTGTCCCGCTGTGTCTCACTGTGTCCCTCTGTTTCCCCCACTGTGTCCCCAGCTGTGTCCTTGCTGTGTCTCGCTGTGTCCTGCTGTGTCCCCCACTGTTTCCCCCGCTGTGTCCCGCTGTGTCCCACTGTGTCCTCGATGTATCCCCCGTTATGTCCCGCTGTGTCCTCACTGTATCCCCCCGTTGTGTCCCGCTGTGTCCCCGGCTGTGTCCGACTGTGTCACGCTGTGTCCCACTCTGTCCCCGATGTGTCCCACTCTGTCCCGCTGTGTCCCCGCTGAGTCTTCCAGTGTCCCCCGCTCTGTCCCCCGCTTTGTCCGGCTCTATCCTCCATTGTGTCCCGCTGTGTCCTCGCTGTGTCCCCTGCTTTGTCCCGCTGTGTGCCCACAGTGTCCCCGCTTTGTCCCGCTGTGTCCCACTGTGTCCCGTGGTGTCCCGCTTTGTCCCCCGCTGTGTCACCCGCTGAGTCCCATCTGTGTCCCTGCTGTGTCCCGCTGTGTCCTCGATGTGTCCCCCGCTGTCTTCCGCTTTGTCCCACGCTGTGTCCCGTTGTGTCCCCCGCTGTGTACCCGGCTGTGTCCTGCTGTGTAACATGCTGTGTCCCGCTGTGTCCCCCGCTGTGTCCCGCTGTGTCTCCCGCTGTGTCCATCTGTATCCCCAGCTGTGTCCCGCTGTGTCCCCTGCTGTGTCCCCCGCTGTGTCTGGCTGTGTCCCCCGCTGTGTCCCGCTGTGACCAATGCTGTGTCCCTGCTGTGTCCGGCTGTGTCCCCGATTTGTCCAGCTGTGTCCCCGCTGTGTCCCCGCTCTGTCCCTCTCTGTGTCCCGCTGTGTCCAGCTGTGTCCCCGCTGTGTACCGCTGTGTCCCCCACTGTGTCCCGCTATGTCCCCGCTGTTCCCACTGT
>NW_012318238.1:0-1870 GCF_000151885.1 Dipodomys ordii
GAACTGCAGGAATCCCACGAAGAGAAGGCAGCTAATCAAAGAGTAATACAGGAATTGAGAGACCAGGTAGAGAATACACAAAGATCACTAAAGGCATTCATGGAATCCATTAACAAAGAGCTGAAGGAAGCCAGGGAGACCACAAAGGGAATGCTGAATGAAACCCAACAAAAAGAATGGGAATCCAAAGAAACCATAACCAATCAACTAAGTGATTTGAGAACAAATACTGAACACCAAATAAAGGAAGTAAAGAAATTTGTACAAGACCTAAAACAGAGCTTCAACAAAGAACTTGAAGCCATCAAAGCTGACCAACTAGAAGGAAAAGAGATAAAAAACAAAGTAGAGAGTCTTGACAGCAGGTTAGATCATGCAGAAGATCGAATCTCAGGGATTGAAGACAGCCTAGATATTATAGAGAAAGAACATACAACCATCCAAGACAAGTCCAAGAAATATGATAGATCTATCCAACACCTGGAAGGATAATGGGTGTAGAGGAGCACCTAGAAACAGAAGTAAATAGTCTAGGAAATTTGTTTAACAGGATCCTAGCAGAGAACTTCCCAAACATACAAAAAGATAGGCCTATTCAGATACAAGAAGCTTTTAGAACCCCAAATAGACCAGACTAGAATAGGACCTCCCACCGACACATTATAATCCACACAGGATCAACACAGACCAAGGAAAAGATCCTTAAAGCTGTCAAGGAGAAAAGAGTAATCACCTATAAAGGGAAACCAATCAGAATCACCTCAGATTTCGCAGCAGAGACAATCAAAGCAAGAAGAGCCTGGAATGAAGTATGCCATGCCCTAAAAACAAACAACTATCAACCAAGAATACTGTACCCTGCTTCTGCTTCTTATGCTTCTTCTTTTTCTTCTGGTTCTGCTTCTCCTGCTTCTGCTTCTTATATTTCTACTGCTTCTTCTTCTGCTTCTTCTGCTTCTACTTCTCTTTCTGCTTCTGCTTCTCCTGCTTGTTTTTCTGCTTCTTCTGCTGCTTTTTCTACTTCTCCTTCTGCTTCTCTTTTTGCTTCTCCTTCTGCTTCTGCTTCTTCTGTTTCTCGTGCCTGAATTTCTGGTTCTACTTCTTCTGCTGCTTCTCGTTCTGCTTCTGCTTCTCCTGCTTCTGTTTCTGCTTCTTCTCTTTCGGCTTCTCCTGATTCTGCTTCTTGTCCTCCTCCTGCTTCTCTTTCTGCTTCTCATTCTGCTTCTGCTTCTCCTCCTTCTCCTTCTCCTACTTCTGCTTCTCTTTCAGCTACTGCTTCTTCTGCTTCTCCTGCTTCTCCTTCTGCATCTCCTTCTGCTTGTGCTTGTCCTTATGCTTCTTCTTCTGCCTCTGCTTCTCCTTCTCCTTCTTTTGCTTCACCTTTTGCTTCTGCTTCTTCTGCTTTTCCTGCTTCTCCTTCTCCTTCTGCTTCTTCTGCTTCTCCTTCTGCATCTTCTTCTGCTTCTGCTTCTCCTTCTTCTGCTTCTCCTTCTGATTCTCCTTCTGCTTCTTCTTCTTCTGCTTTACCTGCTTCTCTTTCTGCTTCTCCTTCTGCTTCTCGTTCTGTTTCTCCTTCTCCTTCTTGTTCTTCTGCTTTTCCTACTGCTTCTGCTACAACTGCTACTGCTTCTACTTCTTCTGTTTCTTCTTCTTCTCCTTCTGCTTTTGATTTTCTTTCTGCTTCTGCTTCTCCTTCTGCTTCTCCTTCTGCTTCTAAAGATTCTGCTTCTTCTGCTTCTCCTGCTTCTCCTTCTGCTTCAGGTTCTGCTTCTGCTTCTTCGGATTCTTATGCTTCTGCTTCTCCTGCTTCTGCTTCTTCTGCTTCCCCTCCTTCTCTTTCTGCTTCTACTTCTGCTTCTGCTTCTTCTGC
>NW_012318239.1:0-1870 GCF_000151885.1 Dipodomys ordii
CTCCTCCTCCTCCTCCTCCTCCTCCTCCTCCTCTCATCATCTCTCATCTCTCTCTCATCTCTCTCTCTCATCTCATCTCTCTCTTCTGTATCTTCTGTTCTGCTTCTCCTGCTTCTGCATTTATGCTTCTCCTGCTTCTCTTTCTCCTTCTCCTACTTCTGCTTCTCCTTCTGCTTCTGCTTCTTCTGCTTCTCCTGCTTCTCCTTCTACATCTTCTTCTGCTTCTGCTTCTCCTTCTACTGCTTCTTCTGCTTCTGCTTCTCCTTCTCCTTCTTCTGCTTCTCCTTGTGATTCTCCTTCTGCTTCTCCTTCTCCTTCTCATTCTTCTGCTTTTCCTACTGCTTTTCCTTCTGCTTCTGCTACAACGACTACTGCTTCTGCTTCTTTTGTTTCTTCTGCTTCTACTTCTGCTTTTGATTCTCTTTCTGCTTCTGCTTCTCCTTCTGCTTCTCATTCTGCTTCTCCAGATTCTTCTTCTTCTACTAATCCTGCTTCAAGTTCTGCTTCTGCTTCTTCGGATTCTTATGCTTCTGCTTCTTCTACTTCCCCTACTTCTCTTTCTGCTTCTCCTTCTGTTTCTGCTTCTCTTTCTGCTTCTCCTTCTGCTTCTGCTACTTCTCCTTCTTCTGTTTCTTCTTCTTCTGCTTCTCCTGCTTCTCGTTCTGCTTCTCTTCGTCTGCTTCTCTTTCTGCTTCTGCTTCTGCTTCTTCTTCTCCTTCTTCTCCTTCTTCTACTCCTTCTGTTTCTGCTTCTCCTGCTTCTCCTTCTGCATCTCCTTCTGCTTGTGCTTGTCCTTATTCTTCTTCTTCTACTTCTGCTTCTCCTTCTCCGTCTGCTACTGCTTCTTCTGATTTTCCTGCTTCTCATTCTGCTTCTCCTTCTGTTTCTCCTTCTCCTTCTTGTTCTTCTTCTTTTCCTTCTGCTTCTCCTTCTGCTTCTGCATCTTCAGCTTCTTCTGCTACTGCTTCTGCTTCTTCTGTTTCTTCTGCTTCACCTTCTGCTTTTGCTTCTCTTTCTGCTTCTGCTTCTCCTTCTGGTTCTCCTTCTTCTTCTCCAGATTCTGCTTCTTCTGCTTCTCCTTCTGCTTCAGGTTTTTCTTCTGCTTCTTCGGCTTCTTCTGCGTCTATTTCTGCAACTCCTTCTGTTAATGCTTCTCCTTCTGCTTCTGCTTCTTCTCCTTCTTCTATTTATTCTCCTTCTGCTTCTCCCGCTTCTGCTTCTTTTTCTCCTGTTTCTCTTTATGATTATCCTTCTGCTTCTCCTTCTCCTCCTTCTTCTGCTTCTCCTTCTGCTTCTGTTCTGCTTCTCCTTCTGCATCTTCTTCTGTTTCAATTTCTCCTTCTTCTGCTTTTCATTCTGCTTCTGCTTCTCCTGCTTCTGCTTCTCCTTCTCCTTCTCTTTCTACTTCTGCTTATCCTTCTCTTTCTTCTACTCCAAATCCTTCTCTTTCTCCTTCTCCTTCTTCTGCTTCTGCTTCTCCTGCTGCTTCCTCTTCTCCTTCTTCTGATTTTTCTATTTCTTCTACTTCAACTTATGCTTATTCTGCTTCTCCTTCTGCTTCTCCTTCTGCTTCTGCTTCTGCTCTTCTCCTTCTTCTGCTTCTGCTTCTCCTGCTTCTTCTGCTTCTGCTTCTCCTGCTTCTCCTTCTGGTTCAGGATCTGCTTCTGCTTTTTCTGCTCCTTCTCCTTCTAACTTCTCCTGCTTCAGCATATTCAGCTTCTCCTGCTACTCTTTCTCCTTCTCCTTCTGCTTCTGTTTCTACTTCTGCATTCAGCAACTGCTCAACTCCTTCTTATCTATCTTCAGCTTCTGCTTCACCTGCTTCTTAAACTTCAATAATCCTTATGAAGCTCCTAAACCATCTCCTTCT
>NW_012318240.1:0-1870 GCF_000151885.1 Dipodomys ordii
GCGGGATACAGCGGGGGACACAGCGAGGACACAGCGGGGGACACACCTGTTGGGACACAGCGGAACACAGCAGGGAACACAGCGAGGACACAGCGGGACCCAGCAGGACACAGCGTCGATACAGCGGGGATACAGCGTTACACAGTGTGGTACACATCTGTGGACACAAGGGGACACAGTGTGGGCACAGCGGGACACAGCGGGACACAGTGGGACAAAGCAAGGACAAATCGTGAGACACAGCGAGGGACAGAGCTCGAGACAGCGGGGGACACAGCTAGGACACAGCAGGGCACAGCGGGACACAGCAGGGACAGAGCGGGACACAGCGGGACACAGCGGGACACAGCGGGGGACCCAGCGGGACCCAGCGGGGAACCCAGCGAGGACACAGCAGGACAAAGCGGGGGACACAGCGGTGACAAAGCTGGACACAACCGAGTACATAGCAGCACCCAGCGGGACACAGCGTCGATACAGCAGGGACACAGCATTTTACAGTATAGTACACAGCTGTGGACACAACGGGACACAGTGGGGGTACAGCGGGACACAGCGGAACACAGTGGGACACAGCAGGGCAAAGCGTGAGACACAGTGGGGGACAGAGAGTGACACAGCGGGGGACACAGCGAGGGCACAGCGGGACACAGCGGGGGAAACAGCGGGACACAGCGGTGGACACAGGGGGACAAAGCGGGGGACACAGCGGGACACAGCGGGGGAAACAGCGGGACACAGCGGTGGACACAGCGGGACAGACCCGGAACAGAGCGGGACACAGCGGTGGACACAGCGGGACACAGCGGTGGACACAGCGAGGACACAGCGGGACCCAGCGGGACACAGCGTCGACACAGCGGGGACAGAGTGGGCCACAGCGGGGTACACAGCTGGGGATACAACGGGGCACATCGGGGGACACAGCAAGGACTCAGCGGAACACAGCGTGGGACACAGTGAGGACACAGGGGGCACAGCGGGACACAGCGGGACACAGCAGGAACACAGCAGTAGACACAGCGGGAAACAGCAGGGGACACAGCGGGACACAGAGGGGGACAGAGGGAGGACAGAGCGCGACACAGCGGGGACACAGCTGGGACTCAGCGGGGGACAGAGCGAGGGACAAAGCGGGACACCACGGGACACAGCGGGAAACAGCGGTGACCCTGCGGGGACACAGCGGGACACAGCGGGGGACACAGCAAGGACACAGCGGGACACAGCAGGGGACACAGCGAGGACACAGCGGGGGACACAGCGGGGGACACTGCGAGACACAGCGGGGAACACAGCGAGGACACAGCGGGACCAAGCGGGACACAGCGTCGATACAGCGGGGACACAGCGTTACACAGCGGGGTACACAGCTGTGGACACAACGGGACACAGTGGGGGCACAGCGGGACACAGCAGAACACAGTGGGACACAGCAGGGACAAAGCGTGAGACACAGCGGGGGACAGAGCGGGAGACAGCGAGGGACACAGCGAGGACACAGCGGGACACAGCGGGGGAAACAGCGGGACACAGCGGTTTACACAGCGGGACAGAGCGGGGGACACAGCGGGACACAGCGGTGGACACAGCGGGACACAGCGGTGGACACAG
The DNA here is from genome assembly GCF_000151885.1 of Dipodomys ordii. Taxonomy (NCBI): domain Eukaryota; kingdom Metazoa; phylum Chordata; class Mammalia; order Rodentia; family Heteromyidae; genus Dipodomys; species Dipodomys ordii. The sequence goes on from NW_012318240.1 coordinate 1,615, forward strand.
CGAGGACACAGCAGAACCCAGCGGGACACAGGGTCGATACAGCGGGGACAGAGTGGGCCACAGCGGGGTACACAGTTGGGGACACAACGGGGCACATCGGAGGCACAGCAAGGACTCAGCGGAACACAGCGTGGGACACAGTGAGGACACAGGGGGACACAGCGGGACACAGCGGGACAGAGCAGGAACACAGCAGTAGACACAGCGGGACACAGCCGGGGACACATTGGGACACAGCGGGGACACAGCGGGGACA
>NW_012318241.1:0-1870 GCF_000151885.1 Dipodomys ordii
GCTTCTTCTGATCTCCTGACTCTCCTTCTGTCTCGTTCTGTTCTGCTTCTCTTTCTGCTCTGCTCTCGCTGCTGCTCCTTCTCATTCTTCTGCTTCTCCCAGTGCTTCTACTCTGCTTCTTTTGCTTATTCTTTTTCTTCTGCTTCTGCTTCTCCTGCTTCTGCTTCTTCTGCTTCTACTGCTTCTCCTTACGCTTCTCCTTATGCTGCTGCTGCTTCTTCTTCTTCTTCGTCTTCTTCTTCTTCTTCTTCTTCTTCTTCTTCTTCTTCTTCTTCTTCTTCTTCTTCTTCTTCTTCTTCTTCTTCTTCTTCTTCTCCTTCTTCTTCTTCTTCTTCCTCTTTTTCTTCTTCTCTTTCTTCTGCTTCTGTTTTCCTGCTTCTTCTGCTTGTACTGCTTCTCTTTCTGCTTCTCATTCTGCTTCTGCTTCTCCTTATGCTTCTCCTATTGCTTCTGCTGCTCTTCCTTCTCCTTGTCCTATTTCTACTTCTTCTGTGTCTGCTTCTTCTGCTTCTCCAGCTTCTCCTTCTGCATCTTCTGCTGCTTCTTCTTCTCCTTCTGCTGCTTCTTCTGCTTCTGCTTCTCCTTCTGCTTCTTCTGCTTCTCCTTCTGATTCTCCTTCTGCTTCTGCTTCTGTTTTTCCTTCTCCTTCTCGTTCTTCTGCTTTTCCTTCTGCTTCTGCTGCAACTGCTACTGTTTCTGCTTCTTCTGTTTCTTCTGCTTCTCCTGCTGCTTTTGATTCTCTTTCCGCTTCTGCTTCTCCTTCAGCTTCTCATTCTGCTTCTACAGATTCTGCTTCTTCTGCTTCTCCTGCTTCTCATTCTGCTTCAGGTTCTGCTTCTGCTTCTTCGGATTCTTATGCTTCTGCTACTCCTGCTGCTGCTTCAACTGCTTCCCCTCCTTCTCTTTCTGCTTCACCTTCTGTTTCTGCTTCTCCTTCTGCTTCTGCTTCTTGTCCTTCTCCTGTTTCTTCTGCTTCTGCTTCTCCTGTTTCTGCATCTCCTGCTTCTCCTTCTGCTTCTCTTTCTGCTTCTCCTGCTGCTTCTCCTTCTCCTGTTCCTTCTTCTGCTTCTCTTTCTGCTTCTACATCTCTGCTACTGCCTCTGCTTCTTCTGTTTCTTCTGCTTCTCCTTATGCTTCTCCTTCTGCTTTTGCTTCTCTTTCTGCTCTGCTACTCCTCTGCTTCTCCAGATTCTGCTTCTTCTGCTTCTCCTGTATCTCCTTATGCTTCAGGTTCTGCTTCTGCTTCTTCAGCTTCTTCTGCTTCTGCTTCTCCTGCTGCTGCTTCTTCTGCTGCTCCTGCTTCTACTTCTGCTTTTCATTCTGTTTCTGCTTCTCCTTCTGCTTCTGCTTCTTCTCCTTCTTATGTTTCTTCTGCTTCTGCTTCTCCTGCTTCTGCTTCTCCTGCTTCTTGTTGTGCTTCTCTTTCTGCTTCTCTTTCTGCTTCTCCTTCTCCTTCTTCTGCTTCTCCTTCTGCTTCTCCTTCTCCTTCTGCTTCTCATTCTGCTTCTGCGTCTTCTGTTTCTTCTGCTTCTCTTGCTTCTGCTTCTCCTGCTTCTCCTACTTCTCGTGCTGCTTCTCCTTCTGCGTCTCTTTCTGCTTCTGCTTATCCTTTTGCTTCTCCTACTCCTAAACCTTCTCTTTCGCCTTCTCCTTCTTGTTCTTCTGCTTGTCCTGGTGCTTCTGCTACTGCTTATTCTACTATTTCTGTTTCTTCTGCTTCTGCTTCAGATTGTGCTTCTTCTGTTTCTCCTTCTGCTTCAGATTCTGCTTCTGCTTCTTCGGCTTCTCCTGTTTCTTCTGCTTCTGCTTCTCCTGCTTCTTCTGGTTCTCCTGCTTCTCTTTCTGCTTCTCCTTCTGCTTCTGCTTCTAT
>NW_012318242.1:0-1870 GCF_000151885.1 Dipodomys ordii
TTCCTTAAGGCTTATCCTTTTCTACTGCTTCTGCTTCTCTGCTTCTGCTTCTTCTCTTCTACTGCTCTCTCTCTCTCTTCTCTCATCTCTCTCTCTCTCTCTCTCTCTCTCTCTCTCTCTCTCTCTCTCTCTCTCTGTCTCTCCTGTCATCATCTCTCATCTTCTCTTCGTCTGCATCTGCTTTTCCTGCTCTTCTGGTTCTACTGCTTCTCTTTCTGCTACTCATTCTGCTTCTCCTTCTGCTTCTGCTTCTCTTATTGCTTCTGCTGCTCTTCCTTCTCTTTCTCCTACTTCTGCTTCTGGTTCTTCTGCTTCTCCTGCTTCTCCTTCTGCATCTCCTTCTGCTTGTGCTTGTCCTTATGCTTATTCTTCTGTTTCTGCTTTTCCTTCTGCTTCTTCTGCTTCTCCTTCTGATTCTCCTTCTGCTTCTGCTTCTGTTTCTCCTTCTTGTTCTCGTTCTTCTGCTTTTCCTTCTTCTTCTCCTTCTGCTTCTGCTGCAACTGCTACTGCTTCTTCTGTTTCTTCTGCTTCTCCTTCTGCTTTTGATTCTCTTTCCGCTTCTGCTTCTCCTTCAGCTTCTCATTCTGCTTCTCCAGATTCTGCTTCTTCTGCTTCCCCTGCTTCTCCTTCTGCTTCAGGTTCTGCTTCTGCTTCTTCGGATTCTTATGCTTCTGCCTCTCCTGCTTCTGCTTCTTCTGCTTCCCCTCCTTCTCTTTCTGCTTCTCCTTCTGTTTCTGCTTCTCCTTCTGCTTCTTCTCCTTCTTCTGTTTCTTCTGCTTCTGCTTCTCCTGCTTCTGCTTCTCCTGCTTCTCGTTCTGCTTCCCTTTCTGCTTCTCCTTCTCCTTGTTCTGCGTCTCCTTCTGCTTCTCCTTCTGCTTCAATTTCTCCTTTTGCTTCTGCGTCTTCTGTTTCTTCTGCTTCTCCTGCTTCTGCTTCTCCTGGTTCTCCTACTTCTCGTGCTGCTTCTCCTTCTGCGTCTCTTTCTGCTTCTGCTTATCCTTTTGCTTCTCCTACTCCTAATCCTTCTCTTTCGCCTTCTCCGTCTTCTTCTTCTGCTTCTCCTGCTGCTTCTGCTTCTGCTTATTCTACTATTTCTGTTTCTTCTGCTTCGGCTTCAGATTATGCTTCTTCTGTTTCTCCTTCTTCAGATTCTGCTTCTGCTTCTTCGGCTTCTGTTTCTTCTGCTTCTGCTTCTCCTGCTTCTTCTGCTTCTCCTGCTTCTCTTTCTGCTTCTCCTTCTCCTTCTGCTTCTCCTTCTGCTTCTTCTTCTGCTCTTCTCCTTCTTCTATTTCTTTTGCTACTTCTTCTTCTGTTTCTTCTGATTCTATTTCTGCTTCTCCTTCTTCTCCTTTTTCTGCTTCTACTTCTACTTCTACTGATTCTCCTGTTTCTTCTTCTTCTTCTCCTTCTGTTTCTGCTTCTTTTCTGCTTCAACTTCTCCTTCTGCTACTCCTTCTCCTTCTTCTGCTTCTCCCACTGCTTCTGCTTCTGCTTCTTTTGCTTATTCTTTTTCTTCTGCTTCTGCTTCTCCTGCTTCTGCTTCTTCTGCTTCTACTGCTTCTCCTCATGCTTCTTCTTCTTCTTCTTCTTCTTCTTTGTCTTCTTCTTCTTCTTCTTCTTCTTCTTCTTCTTCTTCTTCTTCTTCTTCTTCTTCTTCTTCTTCTTCTTCTTCTTCTTCTTCTTCCTTGTCTTCTTCTTCTTCTTCTTCTTCTTCTTCTTCTTCTTCTTCTTCTTCTTCTTCTTCTTCTTCTTCTTCTTCTTCTTCTTCTTCTTCTTCTTCTGCTTCTTCTTCTCATTCTTCTGCTTCTGCTTTTCCTGCTTCAATACTGCTTCTAATGCTTCTCTTTCTGCTTCTCATTCTGCTTCTGCT
>NW_012318243.1:0-1870 GCF_000151885.1 Dipodomys ordii
AGAGAAGAAGAAGAAGAAGAAGAACAAGAAGAAGAACAAGAACAAGAACAAGAAGAACAAGAAGAAGAACAAGAAGGAGGAGGAGGAGGAGGAGGAGGAGGAGGAGGAGGAGAGGCATAAAGAGAAGCAAAAGAAGCAGAAGCAGAAGAAAAAGAATAAGCAAAAGAAGCAGAATCATAGGGAGAAGCAGAAGAAGGAGAAGGAGCAGAAGGAGAAGGAGAAGCAGAAGGAGAAGCAGAAGGAGAAGCAGAAGAAGGAGAAGCAGAAGCAGAAGAAGCAGCAGAAGGAGAAGCAGAAGCAGAAGAAGATGCAGAAGGAGAAGCAGGAGAAGCAGCAGAAGCAGAAGGAGAAACAGAAGTAGGAGAAGGAGAAGGAGAAGGAAGGGCAGCAGAAGCAATAGGAGAAGCAGAAGGAGAAGCAGAAGCAGAATGAGAAGCAAAAAGAGAAGCAGTAGAAGCAGAAAAACCAGGAGAAGCAGAAGAAGGAGAAGAAGAAGAAGAAGAAGAAGAAGAAGAAGAAGAAGAAGAAGAAGAAGAAGAAGAAGAAGAAGAAGAAGAAGAAGAAGAAGAAGAAGAAGAAGAAGAAGAAGAAGAAGAAGAAGAAGAAGATGAAGAAGGAGAAGGAGAAGCATAAGGAGAAGCATAAGGAGAAGCAGTAGATGCAGGAGAAGCAGATGAAATAGAATAAGCAAAGAAGCAGAAGCAGAAGCAGTGGGAGAAGCAGAAGAAGGAGAATGAGCAGCAGAAGGAGAAGCAGAAGCAGAAAGAGAATCAATAGCAGAAGGAGAAGCAGAAGAAACAGAAGAAGTAGAAGCAGTAGCAGTTGTAGCAGAAGCAGTAGGAATAGCAGAAGAACAAGTAGGAGAAGGAGAAACAGGAGAAGCAGAAGGTGAAGCAGAAAGAGAAGCAGGTAAAGCAGCAGAAGAAGAAGCAGAAGGAGAATCAGAAGGAGATGCTGATGAATGAGATGGAGTAGCTGATGCAGAAGAAGATGCAGAAGGAGAAGCAGAAGAAGCAGAAGCAGAAGGAGAAGCAGGAATAGCAGAAGAAGCAGAAGCAAAAGGTGAAGCAAAAGAAGGAGAAGGAGAAGCAGAGGCAGAAGAAGAAGCATAAGGACAAGCACAAGCAGAAGGAGATGCAGAAGGAGAAGCAGGAGAAGCAGAAGAAGCAGAAGCTGAAAGAGAAGCAGAAGTAGGAGAAGGAGAAGGAGGAGAAGCAGAAGCAGAAGGAGAAGCAGAAGCAGAATGAGAAGCAGAAAGAGAAGCAGGAGGAGGACAAGAAGCAGAAGCAGGAGAAGCCGAAGGAGAAGAAGCAGAAGAAGCAGAAACAGAAGCAGAAGTAGAAGCAGAAGCTGACGGAGAAGCAGCAGAAGAAGTAGAACCAGAAATTCAGGCACGAGAAACAGAAGAAGCAGAAGCAGAAGGAGAAGCAAAAAGAGAAGCAGAAGGAGAAGTAGAAAACGAAGCAGAAGAAGCAGAAAAACAAGCAGGAGAAGCAGAAGCAGAAAGAGAAGTAGAAGCAGAAGAAGCAGAAGAAGAAGCAGTAGAAGCATAAGAAGCAGAAGCAGGAGAAGCAGAACCAGAAGAAAAAGAAGAAGCATAAGAAGCAGAAGCAGAGGGAGAAACAGAAGAAGGAGAAGGAGCAGCAGAAGGTGAAGCAGAAGGAGATGCAGAAGCAGAAAGAGAAGCAGAAATAGAAGGAGAAGAAGAAGGAGAAGTTGGAGAATCAGAAGAAGCAGAAGCAGAAAGAGAAGCAGAAGAAGGAGAAGGAGAAGCAGAAGGAGAAGGACAAGCAGGAGAAGCAGAAGAAGCAGAAGCGGGAGAAGCAGAAGAAGAAGAAGAAACAGAAGAAGGAGAAGGAGCAGAAGGAGA
>NW_012318244.1:0-1870 GCF_000151885.1 Dipodomys ordii
TTTCCCCGCTGTATCTCGCTGTGATCACTGAATCCCGCTGAGTCCCGATGAGTCAGGATGTGTCCCCCGCTGTGTCCCCCGCTGTGTCCCGCTGTGTCCCCACCGTGTCCCAACTGTGTCCCGCTGTGTCCCGATCTGTCCTCGCTATGTCCTCCGCTTTGTCCCCGCTGTGTCCCGCTGTGTCCCACTGTGTCCTCGCTGTGTCCCCCACTGTGTCCTCCACTGTGACCCCGCTCTGTCCCCCGCTGTGTCCTCGCTATGTCCTGCTATGTCCCCATTGTCCCCCGGTGTGTCCCCTCTGTAACCCGCTGTGTCCCCCCTGTGTCCCGTTGTGTCCCTGCTGTGTCCCGCTGTGTCCCGCTGTGTCACCCGCTGTGTCCACGCTGTGTCCTGCTTTGTCCACGCTGTGTCCCCGCTGTGTCCCCGCTGTATTCCCTCTGTGTCCCCCGCTGTGTCCGCCTCTGTGTCCCGCAGTGTCCCCCGCTGTGTCCCCCGCTGTGTCCCGCTCTGTCACCTGTTTTATCCCGCTGTGTCCCGCTGTGTCCCCCTGTGTCACCCACTGTGTCCCCCTGTGTCCATGCTGTGTCCAACTGTGTCCCGCTATGTCCCCGCTGTGTCCCGCTTTGTCCTCACTGTGTCCCCGCTGTGTCCCGCTGTGTCCCGCTGTGTTCCCCGCTGTGTCCCCCGCTGTGTCCCCCACTGTGTCCCAGCTGTGTCCCCTGCTGTGTCCTCGCTGTGTCCCCCACTGTGTCCCGCTGTGTCACGCTATGTCCCCCACAGTGTCCCCCGCTATGTCCCGCTTTTTGCCGCTGTTTGCCTCTGTGTCCCCCGCTGTGTCCCCCACTGTGTCCCGCTGTGTCCCGCTGTTTCCCTCTCTGTATCCCGCTGTGTCCCCCGCTGTGTCGTCCCCTGTATCCCCCATGTGTCCCCGCTGTCTCCAGCTTTGTCCCCGCTGTCCCCAGCTATGTCACCGCTGTGTCCCGCTGTGTCCAGCTGTGTCCCTCGCTGTGTCTGCCTGTGTCCTGCTGTGTCCTCCGCTGTGTAACGCTGTGTCCTCGCTGTGTCCCCCACTGTGTCCCTGCTGTGTCCCCCTGTGTCCCCGCTGTGTCCCGCTGTGTCCCGCTGTGTCCCCGCTGTGTCCCGCTTTGTCCTCGCTGTGTCCCCGCTGTATCTCTCTGTGTCCTGCTGTGTCCCGTGGTGTCCCGCGTTGTTCCCTGCTGTGTCCTGCTTTGTCCTCGCTGTGTCCCTGCTGTGTCCCCCGCTGTGTTATGCTGTGTCCCGTGGTGTCCCGCTTTGTCTCCAGCTGTGTCACCCAGTAAGTCCCCTCTGTGTCCCTGCTGTGTCTCGCTGTGTCCCCGCTGTGTCTCCCGCTGTGTCCTGCTATGTCCCTCGCTGTGTCCCGCTGTATCCCCCGCTGTGTCTCCCTCTATGTCCCACTCAGTCCCCCGCTCTGTCCCGCTGTGTCCCTGCTGTATCCTGCTGTGTCCCACTGTTTCCCGCTGTGTCCCGCTGTGTCCCCCGCTGTGTCCCCCGCTGTGTCCCGCTGTGTGCCCCGCTGTGTCCCCGATATGTCTCCCTGTTTCCTTTCCTGTGTAACCGCTGTTTCCCCGCTGTGTCCAGTTGTATCCCTGATGTGTCCCGCTGTGTCCCGCTGTGTCACCCGCTGTGTCCACGCTGTGTCCAGCTATGTCCCGCTGTGTACCTGCTGTGTCTCCGCTGTACCTGCTGTATTCCCTCTGTTTCCTCCGCTGTGTCCGCCGCTGTGTCCCGCAGTGTCCCCAGATGTGTCACACTGTGTCTGCTATGTCCCCGCTGTGTCTTCGCTGTGTCCCCGCTGTGTCACGCTGTGTTCCGCTGTATCCCTGCTGTG
>NW_012318245.1:0-1870 GCF_000151885.1 Dipodomys ordii
GCAGTGGACACAGCGGGACACAGCAGGGGACACAGCGGGACACAGCAGGGGACACAGCGGGAGACACAGCGGGACACAGCTGGACACAGCGGGGGATACAGGTGGGACACAGCGGGACACAGCGGGGACACAGCGGGACTCAGCGGGGGACACAGCAGTACACAGTGGGACACAGCGGGACACAGCGGGACACAGTGGGAGACACAGCGGGACACAGAGGGAGACACATAGGTGTACACAGCGGGACACAGCAGTAGACACAGCGGGACACAGCGGTGGATACAGCGGGACACAGTGGGAGACACAGGGAGGACACAGCGGGACACAGCGGGGACTCAACGGGGGACACAGCGGGGGACAAAGCGGGACACCACGGGTCACAGCGGGACACAGCAGGTTACAGCGGGGACGCTGCGGAAACATAGCAGGACACAGCAGGGTACACAGTGGGACACAGTACGACACAGCGGGGGACAAAGCGGGGACACAGCGGGACACAGCCAGGAAACACAGCGAGGACACAGCAGGACACAGCATGGGACAAAGCGGGAGACACCGGGGGACACAGCGTGGACACAGCGGGACACAGCTGGGACACACAAGGGACTCAGCTGGGGACAGAGCGGGGGACAAAGCAGGACACCACGGGACACAGTGTGACACAACGGAACACAGCGGTGGACAGATAGGGGACACAGTGAGACAAAGCGGGGGACAGAGCGGGACACAGCAGGACACAGCAGGGAACACAGCGGGGGACAGATAGGGGACACAGCGGGACACAGCGGGGACAGAGCTGGACACAGCAGTGTACACAGCGGGACAAGGCGAGCACACAGCGGGGACACAGCGGGACACAGCGGGCCACAGCGGGGACACAGCGGGACACAGAGGGACACAGCGGTGGACACACCGGGGCACAATGGGGGACACAGCGAGGACACAGCGGGACACAGTGGGGGACAGCGGGAGACACAGTGGGACACAGCGGGGACAGAGCTGTGGACACAGCGGGACGCAGCGGGGGGACACTGCGGGACACATCGGGGGACACAGTGGGGGACACAGCGGGACACAGGGGGACACACATGGGACACAGGGGGGACACAGCGGGACACAGCGGGGGGCACAGCGAGGACACATTGGGACACAGGGGGGACACAGCGGGACTCAGCGGGGGACACAGCAGTACACAGCAGGGCACAGCGGGACACAGCGGGGACACAGCAGGGACACAACGGGGGACACAGCGGGACACAGAGGGACACATTGGGGGACAAAGCGGGACACATCGGGGGACACAGAGGGGTACACAGCAGGACACAGCGGGGAACACATCAAGGACACAACGGGACCCAGCGGGACCCAGCGTCGATGCAAAGGGGACATAGCGGGACACAGCGGGGTACACAGCTGAGGTCACAATGGGACACAGCGGGGGACACAATGAGGACACAGCGGAACACAGTGTGGGACACAGCGAGGACACAGCGGGATACACAGCAGGAGACATTGGCCACACAGCGGGGACACAGCGGGAGACAGCGGGACGCAGTGGGGACAGAGCGGGACAAAGCGTGACACAGTGGGACACAGCAGTACACAGCGGGACACAGCGGGACACAGCGGGACACAGCAGGAGACACAGCAGGACACAGAGGGGGACACAGAGGGGTACAGAGCGGGACGCAGCGTGGAACACAGCGAGGACACAGAGGGACACAGTGGAACACAGCGAGACACAGCTGGAAAACAGCAGTAGACACAGCGGGACAAGTGGGGGACACAGCGGGACACAGCGGGACACAGCGGGGGACACAGCAGTTCACAGCGGGACACAGCGAGACACAGCGGGACACAGGAGGGGACA
>NW_012318246.1:0-1870 GCF_000151885.1 Dipodomys ordii
CACAGTGGGACACAGCTGGTACAAAGCATGAGACCACAGCGGGGGACAGAGAGGGAAGACAGCAGGGGACACAGCGAGGAAACAGCGGGACACAGCGGTGACACAGCTGGGACAAGGCGGGGGACACAACGGGACACAGCGGGGGACACTGCGGGACACAGTGAGGGACAAAGTGTGGGACACAGCGAGACACCGCGGAACAAAGCGGGGGACAAAGCGGGACACAGCACAGACAGAGAAGGGTCACAGCGGGACACCGCGGTGACACAACTGGACCCAGCGGGGTACACAGCGGGACACAGCGGGCACACAGCGTGGACACAGCTGGACACAGCGGGGACACAGCAGGACACAGCGGGGGACACAGCGAGGACACAGCGGGACACAGCAGGGTACACAGAGAGGACACCGCGGGGGAACAGCAGGGGACACAGCGGGACACAGCGGGGAACACAGCGAGGACACAGCGGGACACAGCGGGACACAGTGTCGATACAGAGGGGACTCAGAGGGGGACACAGCGGGGAAACAGCGGGGGAGAAAGTGGGATACCACGGGAAACAGTGTGATACAGCGGGACACAGCGGGGACATTGCGGGGACACTGCAGGAAAAAGCGGGGGACACGGCGGGACACAGTGGGACACAGCGGAGACACTGCAGGGGCACATCGGGAGAAAGCGGGCGACATAGTGGGACACAGCGGGACACAGCGGGATACACAGTGGGGTCACAGCGGGGGACACAGCGGGACACAGCGGGTCACAGCCGGGGATACTGTGGGACACAGCGGGGGACACAGAGGGGTACACAATGGGTCACAGCCGGGAACACTGCGCGGACACAGCAGGACACACCGGGACACAGTGTCAATACAGCGGGGACAGAGCGGGTCACAGCAGGGACACAGCGGGACACAGCGGGGGACACAGCGGGACACAGCGGGGACACAGCGGGACACAGCGAGACACAGCGGGGGACACAGCGGAACACAGCTTGGGACACAGCGAGGACAAACCGGGACACAGCGGGACACAGTGGGGACACAGTGGGGACACAGCAGGGACACAGCGGGGGACACAGCGGGGTACACAGCGGGTACACAGCGGACACAACGGGGAACACAGCGAGGACACAGCGGGACCCAGCAGGACACAGCGTCAATACAGCGGAGACACAGCGGGACACAGCGGGGTACACAGCTGGGGACACAACGGGACACAGCAGTGGACACAGCGAAGACACAGCGGGACACAGCGGGTACACTGCGGGAACATAGCGGGACACAGAGGGGTACAGAGCGGTACACAGCGGGGTCACAGAGTGGTACACAGCAGGACACAGCGGGAAACACAACGAGGTCACAGCGGGGGACAAAGCAGGACAACACGGGACACAGTGTGACACAGCAGGACACAGCGGGACACAGTGGGACACAGCGGGGGACACAGGGAGGACAGCAGAGGACAGAGAGGTGACACAGCGGGACACAGCGGGGACACCACTGGACACAGCAGGGTACACAGAGGGACACAGCGGGCACACAGTGGGGACACAGCGGGACACAGTGGGGACAGAGCAGGACAGAGCCTGACACAGCGAGGACACATTGGGCCACAGCGGGACACAGAGGAACTCAGCGGGAGACACAGCAGTACACAGCAGGACACAGTGTGACACAGCGGGGAGACAGCAGGGACACAGTGGGGGACACAGCGGGACACAGCAGGTCACAGCGGGGGACACAGCAGGACACAGCAGGGGACACAGAGGGGTTCACAGCGGGACACAGCGGGGAACACAGCGCGGACACAGCGGGACAGAGCGGGACAAAGCGTCGATACAGCGGGCACAGTGAGGGTCACAGCAAG
>NW_012318248.1:0-1870 GCF_000151885.1 Dipodomys ordii
TCCCGCTGTGTCCCACTGTGTCCCGTGGTGTCCCGCTTTGTCCCCCCGCTGTGTCCCCCCGCTGAGTCCCATCTGTGTCCTGCTGTGTCCCGCTGTGTCCCCTGCTGTCTTCCGCTTTGTCCCACGCTGTGTCCCGTTGTGTCCCCCGCTGTGTACCCCGCTGTGTCCCGCTGTGTACCACGCTGTGTCCCGCTGTGTCCCCCGCTGTGTCCCGCTGTGTCCCCTGCTGTGTCCCCTGCTGTGTCCGGCTGTGTCCCCCGCTGTGTCCCGCTGTGACCAATGCTGTGTCCCTGCTGTGTCCGGCTGTGTCCCCGATGTGTCCAGCTGTGTCCCCGCTCTGTCCCCGCTGTGTCCCCGCTGTGTCCCTCGGTGTATTCCGCGCTGTCCAGCTGTGTCCCCGCTGTGTACCGCTGTGTCCCCCACTGTGTCCCGCTGTGTCCCCGCTGTTTCCCACTGTGTCCCCCGCTCCTTCCCCCACTTTGTCCGGCTGTGTCCCCCGCTGTGTCCCTACTGTGTCTCGCTGTGTCCCCCGCTGTGTCCCCCCTGTGTCCACGCTGTGTCCCGCTGTGTCCCCCTGTATACCCCGCTGTGTCCCCAGCTGTGTCCCTACTGTGTCCCCGCTGTGTCCCGCTGGGTCCCACTGTGTCCCCTGCTTGGTCCCCGCTGTGCCCCGCTATGTCCCGCTGTGTCCCTGTTGTGTCCCCCGCTGTGTCCCCGCTGTGTCCCCGCTGTGTCCCTCTGTGTCCCCCGCTGTGTCCCACGCTGAGTACGGGATGGGTCCCCGCTGTCCACCAGTGTGTCCCTGCTGTGTCCCGCTGTGTTTTGCAGTGTCCCCGCTGTGTCCTGCTGTGTCCCCTGCTGTGTCCCCCTGTGTCCCTCTGTGTCCCATGCTTTGTCCCGCTGTGTCCCGCTGTGTCCCTGCTGTACCCCGTTGTGTCCCCGCTGTGTCCCGCTGTGTCCCCCGCTGTGTCCATGCTCTGTCCCGCTGTGTCCGTGTCTTCCCCCTCTGTGTCCCCAATGTCCCCCGCTTTGTCCCACTGTGTCCCCGCTGTGTCCCCCGCTGAGTTCCCACTGTGTCCTGCTGTGTCCCCCGCTTTGTCCCCTCCGTGTCCCCTGTGTCCCCCATTGTGTCACCGGCTGTGTCCCCCGATGTGTCCCACTGTGTCCTGCAGTGTCCCCGTCTGTGTCCCCCTGTGTCCCCGCTGTGTCCCGCTGTGTCCCGCTCTGTCCTCCACTGTTTCCCCGCTGTGTCCTGCTGTGTCCCACTGTGTCCCGCTGTGTCCCCCTGTGTTCCACTGTGTCCCTCTGTGTCCCCCACTGTGTCCCCCGCTGTGTCCGGATGTGTCCCCAGCTGTGTCCCGCTGTGTCCCCGACTGTGTCCCCACTGTGTACCTCTGTGTCCCACTGTGTCCCCAGCTGTGTCCCGCTGTGTCCCACTGTGTCCCCCGCGGTGTCCTGCTGTGTCCCGTTGTGACCTGCTGTGTCCCGCTGTGTCTCCGCCGTGGCCCGCTGTTTATCCCGCTGTGTCCCCGCTGTGTCCCACTCTGTCCCCCACTCTGTCCCCCGAAGTGTCCCGCTGTGTCCCTTGCTGTGCCCCGTTGTGTCCCACTGTGTCCACACTGTGTCGTGCTCTTGTACCGCTGTGTCCTCTCTTGTCCAACTCTGTGTCCCTCTGTGTCCCCCACTGTGTCCCCCACTGTGTCCCGTTGTGTCCCCATTGTCCCCCGGTGTGTCCCCGCTTTCCCCGCTGTGTTCCCTGCTGTGTCCCGCTGTGTCCCGCTGTGTTCCCGGTGTGTCCCCCGCAGTGTCCCCCTTTGTCTCCTGCTGTGTCCCCGCTATGTGCCGCTGTGTCCCGCTGTGTCCCGCAGTA
>NW_012318249.1:0-1870 GCF_000151885.1 Dipodomys ordii
GAAGGGGAAGCAGGAGAAGCAGAAGAATTTTTTATCTGGAGAAGCAGAAGGAGAAGCAGTAGCAGAAAGAGAAGCAAAAGCTAAAGGAGAAGCTGATTAATCATAAGAAGCAGAGGCAGTACCAGAAGAAGCAGAAGATGCAGAAGCAGAAGGAGAAGCAGAAGGAAAAGCAGAAGAATGAGAAGGAGAAGGAGAAGGATAAACAGGAGAAGCAGAAAGAGAAGCAGAAGAAGGAGCAGGAGAAGGAAAAGCAGCAGGAGAAGCAGAAAGAGCAGCAGAAGGAGAAGCAGGAGATGCTGAAACAGGAGAAGCAGAAGCAGAAGAAACTGGAGAAGGTCAAGAAGCAGAAGCAGAGGGAGAAGCAGAAACAGAAGGAGAAGCAGAATGAGAAGGAGGGGAAGCAGAAGAAGCAGAAGCAGGAGAAGCAGAAGCATAAGAATCCGAAGAAGCAGAAGCAGAACCTGAAGCAGAAGGAGAAGCAGGAGAAGCAGAAGAAGCCGAATCTGGAGAAGCAGAATGAGAAGCTGAAGGAGAAGCAGAAGCAGAAAGAGAATCAAAAGCAGAAGGAGAAGCAGAAGAAACAGAAGAAGTAGAAGCAGTAGCCGTTGTAGCTGAAGCAGAAGGAGAAGCAGAAGGAAAAGCAGAAGAACAAGAAGGAGAAGGAGAAAAAGAAGGAGAAGCAGAAGGAGAAGCAGAAAGAGAAGCAGGTAAAGCAGAAGAAGAAGAAACAGAAGGAGAATCAGAAGGAGAAGCAGAAGAAGGAGAAGGAGAAGAAGAAGCAGAAGAAGATGCAGAAGGAGAAGCAGGAGAAGCAGAAGAAGCAGAAGCAGAAGGAGAAGCAGGAAAAGCAGACGAAGCAGAAGCAAAAGGAGAAGCAAAAGAAGGAGAAGGAGAAGCAGAAGCAGAAGAAGAAGCATAAGGACAAGCACAAGCAAAAGGAGATGCAGAAGGAGAAGCAGGAGAAGCAGAAGTAGGAGAAGGAGAAGGAGGAGAAGCAGAAGCAGAAAGAGAAGCAGAAGCGGAATGAGAAGCAGAAAGAGAAGCAGGAGAAGCACAAGAAGCAGAAGCAGGAGAAGCCGAAAGAGAAGAAGCAGAAGAAGCAGAAACAGAAGCAGAAGTAGAAGCAGAAGCAGAAGGAGAAGCAGCAGAAGAAGTAGAACCAGAAATCAGGCAGGACAAACAGAAGAAGTAGAAGCAGAAGCAGAAGGAGAAGCAAAAACAGAAGCAGTAGGAGAAGTAGAAGAAGCAGCAGAAGGAGAAGCAGCAGAAGAAGCAGAAAAACAAGCAGGAGAAGCAGAAGCAGAAAGAGAAGTAGAAGCAGAAGAAGCAGAACCAGAAGAAGAAGCAGTAGAAGCACAAGAAGCAGAAGCAGGAGAAGCAGAAGCAGAAGATAAAGAAGAAGCATAAGAAGCAGAAGCAGAGGGAGAAACAGAAGCAGGAGCAGAAGAAGAAGCAGTAGCAGGAGAAGCAGAAGCAGAAGAAACAGAAAAAGCCCAAGAAGCAGAAGGAGAACGTGAAGCAGAAGGAGAAGCAAAAGCAGCAGAAGCTGGAAAAGTAGAAGCAGAAGAAACAGAACAAGCAGAAGAAGCAGAAAAAGAACGAGAAGCTGAAGAAGAACAAGGAGAAAGAGAAGGATTAGGAGTAGGAGAAATAGAAGGATAAGCAGAAGCAGAAAGAGAAGGAGAATGAGAAGGAGAAGCAGGAGAAGCAGAAGAAGCAGAAGCAGGAGAAGCAGAAGCAGAATGAAAAGCAGAAGAAGTAGAAATTGAAACAGAAGAAGATGCAGAAGGAGAAGCAGAAGCAGTAGTAGAAGCAGAAGAAGGAGAAGCAGAAGGAGAAGCATAAAGAGAAACAGAAGGAGAAGCAGGAG
>NW_012318250.1:0-1870 GCF_000151885.1 Dipodomys ordii
AGCGGGACATAGCGGGACACAGCAAGGGACAGCGGGGACACATTTAGGGGACAACGGGGACACAGCGGGACACAGAGGGGGACACAGTGGGACACAGCAGGGGACACAGCGGGGACACATTGGTACACAGCGGGACACAGCGGGACACAGCGGGGACACAGCTGGAGACACAGCAGAACACAGGAGGACACAGCGGGACACAGCTGGGGACACAGAGGGGACACAGCGGGGACACAGTGGGACACAGCATGTGACACAGCGGGGACACAGCGGGACACAGCAGGACATAGGAGGACACAGTGGGGACACAGCGGGACACAGCGGGAACACAGAAGGACACAAAGGGTGACACAGCGGGGACACAGCGGGACACAGCGGGGACACAGCGAGGGAGACAGTGGGACACAGCAGGGACACAGTGGGGGACACATCGGGGGACACAGTGGGACACAGCGGTGATACAGTGGGGACACAGCGGGGGACCCAGCGTGGGACAGAGAGGGGCACAGCGGGACACAGCGGGACACAGCAGGGGACACAGTGGGACACAGCGTGGGACACAGCAGGGACACAGCGGGGGACAAAGAGGAGACACAGCTTGCACATAGCGGTACATAGCGAGGACACAGCGGGGGACACAGCTGGACACAGCGGGACACAGCGGGGACACAGCGGTGGATACAGCGTGGACACAGCGGGACACAGCGGGTGATACAGCGGGTCACAGCGGGACAGAGCAGGGACACAGTGGGGAACAAAGCAGAACACAGAGGGACACAACGTGGGACACAGCAGGGGACAGCGGGGACACAGTGGGGGACAAGAGGGACACAGCGGAACAAAGCGGGGGCACACAGCGGGACACAACAGGGGACAAGCGAGGACACAGTGGGACACAGCGGGACACAGAGGGGACACAGCGGTGGACACAGAGAGACACAAAGGGGGACACAGCGGGACAGAGCGGGACTCAGCGGGGGACACAGTGGGACACAGCGGGGGACACAGTGAGGACACAGTGGGACACAGCGGGGACACAGCGGGGACACAGCGGGGACACAGCGGGACACAGCGGGACATAGCAGGGGACACACCGGACACAGCGGAGGACACAGCGTGGGACACAGCGGGGACAAAGCGGAGCACCGCTGGGGACACAGCGGGGGACTAAGTGTGGACACAGTTTGCACATAGCAGGACACAGCGAGGACACAGAAGGAGACACAGCTGGACACAGTGGGACACAGCGGGGACACAGAGGTGGACACAGGAGGACACAGCGGGACACAGCGGGACACAGCGGGACACAGCGGGGACACAGCGGGGGACACAACGGAACACAGCCGGACACAGCGGGAAACAGCGGGGGACACAGCGGGGACACAGCGGGGACACAGTGACACAGCGTCGGACACAGCGGGGACACAGCGGGACATAGCAGGACATAGGAGGACACAGTGGGGACACAGTGGGACACAGCGGGGACACAGAGGGACACAACGGGGGACACAGTGTAGACACAGCGGGACACAGTGGGGACACAGTGCGGGACACAGCGGGGGACAAAGTGGGACACAGTGGTGACACAGCGGGGACACAGCGGAGGACACAGCGGGGGACAAGAGGGATACAGCAGGACACAGCAGGACACAGCAGGGTCCACAGCGGGGGACACAGCGGGGGACACAGCAGGACAGAGCAGGACACAGCGGGGACACAGTGGGACACAGCGTGGGACACAGCGGGGACACAGCAGGGACACAGCGGGACACAGCAGGGGATACAGCGGGGACACAGCGGGACACAGCGGCGGACACAGCGATACACAGCGAGACATAGCGTGGGACAACAGCGGGACACAGCGGGGGAC
>NW_012318251.1:0-1870 GCF_000151885.1 Dipodomys ordii
ACAGCGGGGAACACAGCGAAGACACAGCGGGGACACAGCGGGGTACACAGCGGGACCCAGCAGGACACAGCGGGGCACACAGCGGGACACAGCTTGGGACACAGCGGGAACACAGCAGGACACAGCGGGGGACACAGCGAGGACACAGCGGGACACAGCGGGACACAGCGTGGGACAAAGCGGGAGATAGCAGGGGACACAGCGAGGACACAGCGGGACACAGCGGCGACACATAGAGGACTCAGCGGGGGACACAGTGGGGAACAGAGCGGGACACAGCGGGACCCAGCGGGGACAAAGTGTGAGACACAGCGGTGGACAGAGCGGGAGACAGAGGCGGACACAGCGAGGACACAGCGGGACACAGCGGGGACATAAAGGTGGCTCGGGGGGGCCACAGCGGGGGACAAACCGGGACACCACGGAACACAGCGGGACACAGCGTGAAACAGCGGTGAACCTGCGGGGACACAGCGGGGTACACAGCTGTTGACACAACGGGACACAGTGGGGGACACAGCGGGACACAGTGGGGCACAGCGGGGACAAAACGAGAGACACAGTGGGGAACAGAGCAGGACACAGCGGGGGACACAGAGAGGACACAGTGGGGACACAGCGAGACTCAGCCGGGGACACAGCGGTGGACAAAGCAGGACACCACGGGACAAAGTGGGACACAGCGGGACACAACGTGGTCACTGCGGGACACAGTGGGGGACAAAGCGGGACACAGCGGGACACAGGGGAGACGCAGCGGGACACAGCGTGACACAGCAGGACACGGCGGGGGACACAGCGGGACACAGTGGGGGACACAGCGAGGAAACAATGGGGGACACAGTGGGGGAAACAGCTGGACACAGCGGGGAACACAGCGAGGACACAGCGGGACACAGCGGGGGACACAGGGAGGACACAGCGGGACACAGCGGGGGACACAGCGAGGACACAGTGGGACACAGCGGCGACACAGAGGGTACTCAGCGGGGGACACATTGTGGGACAAAGTGGGATACCATGGGACACAGTGTTACACAGCGGGACACAGCGGCGACACTGCGGGACACAGCAGGACTAAGCGGGGGACACTGCAGGCCACAGCGGGCCACAGCGGGGCACACAGCGGGGGACAGTGGAGACAGAGAGTGGCCATAGCGAGACACAGCGGTGACACAGCTGGACACAGCGGGGTACACAGCGGGACACAGCGGGCACACAGCGGGGACTCAGCGGGACAAAGCAGGACACAGCGGGACACAATGGGACACAGTGGGACAAAGCGGGAGACACAGCGGGACACAGCAGGCACACAGCGGGGACAAAGAGGGACACAGCCGGACACAGCGCGACACAGCGGGGGACACAGCGGGACACAGTGGTGGACCCAGTGAGGACACAGCGGGACACAGCAGGGGACACAGCGAGGACACAGCGGGGACACAGCGGGGGACACAGCGGGACTCAGCGGGGAACAGATCGAGGACACAGCGGGACACAGCGGGACACAGAGTCGATGCAGCGGGGTCACAGCTTTACAAGGCGTGGTACATAGCTGTGGACACAACGGGACACAGTGGGGGCACAGACAAACTCAGCGGGACACAGTGGGACACAGCAGGGACAAAGCGTGAGACACAGCGGGGGACAGAGACGGAGACAGCAGGGGACACAGCGAGGAAACAGCGGGACACAGCGGTGACACAGCGGGGACTCAGCGGGGGACACAGTGGGACACAGCGGTGACACAGCTGGACACAGCGGGGAACACAGCGGGACACAGTGGCGGACACAGCAGGACATAGCGGGGGACACAGCGGGGGAAACAGCGGGACACAGCGGGACACAGCGGGGACAACATGGGACACAG
>NW_012318252.1:0-1870 GCF_000151885.1 Dipodomys ordii
TCACCCACGCTCTGTCCCCCACTGTGTTCCTCTGTGTCCCCCGCTGTGTGCCGCTAGTGTCTCCCGCTGTGTCCCCCGCTGTGTCCCCGGAGTGTCACGGCTGTTTTCCGCTGTGTCCCGCTGTGTTCCGTGGTGTCCCGCTATGTCCCCCGCTGTGTCCCCCGCTGAGTCCCCGCTGGGTCCCCGCTGTGTCCGGCTGTGTCCTCGCTGTGTCCCCCGCTGTCTCCTGTCTCCTGCTCTGTCCCCTGCTGTGTCCCGCTGTGTCCTCGCTGTGTCCCCCGCTGTGTCCCGCTGAGTCCTCGCTGTGTCCCCCGCTGTGTCCCGCTGTGTCCCCCGCTGTGTCCCGCTGTGTCCCTGCTGTATCGACGCTGTGTCCCGCTGGGTCCCGCTGTGTCCTCGCTGTGTCCCCCGCTGTGTCCTGCTGTGTCTACTGCTGTGTACCTGCTGTGTCCTGCTGTGTCCCGCTGTGTCCGGCTGTGTCCCCCTCTGTGTCCCGCTGTGTCCCCCGCTGTGTTCCGTTGTGTCCTGCTGTGTCCCGCTGTGTACTGCTGTGTCCCCCGCTGAGTCCCGCTGTGTCCCCGCTGTGTCCCGCTGTGTCCCCCACTGTGTCCCGCTTTGTCTACTGCTGTGTCCCTGCTGTGTCCCGCTGTGTTCTGCTGTGTCCCCCTGTGTCCCGCTGTGTCCTCGCTGTGTCCCACGCTGTGTTCCGCTGTGCCCTTGCTGTGTCCCCCGATGTGTCCCACTGTGTACCCTTCGGTGATCACCTCTTTGTCCTGCTGTGGTCCCCCGATGTGTCCCGCTGTGTCCCTCTGTGTCCCGCTGTGTACTGCTGTGTCCCCTGCTGAGTCCCGCTGTGTCCCCGCTGTGTCCCGCTGTGTCCCACCTGTGTCCCCCGCTGTGTCCCGCTGTGTCCCCTGCTGTGTCCCGCTGTGTCCTTGCTGTGTCCCCCGCTGTGTCCCGCTGAGTCCTCGCTGTGTCCCCCGATGTGTCCCGCTGTGTCCCCCGATCTTTTCCGCTGTGTCCCGCTGTGTCCCCGCTGTATCGACGCTGTGTCCCGCTGTGTCCTGCTGTATCCTCGCTGTGTCTCCCGCTGTGTCCCGCCGTGTCCCCCGCTGTGTCCTGCTGTGTCTACTGCTGTGTCCCTGCTGTGTCCTGCTGTGTCATGCTGTGGCCCGCTGTGTCCTCGCTGTGTCCCAGGCTCTGTCCCGCTGTGTCCTCGCTGTGTTCCCTGCTCTCTCCCGCTGTGTACCCCTCTGTGTCCCCCTCTGTGTCCCGCTGTGTCCCCCGCTGTGTCCCGCTGTGTCCCGCTGCGTCCCGTTGTGTCCTAGCTGGGATCCCCTCTGTGTCCCGCTGTGTCCCCCTCTCTATCACCCACTGTGTCCCGCTGTGTCCCCCACTGTGTCTAGCTATGTCTCCCACTGTGTCCCACGCTGGGTCCCCTTGTGTCCCCCGCTGTGACTGGCTGAGACGCCTGCTGTGTCCCCGGTGTGTCCCGCTGTGTCCTGCTCTGTCCTCGCTGTATCACACGCTCTGTCCCGCTGTGTCTTCACTCTGTCCCCCGCTGTGTCCCGCTGTGTCCCCCGCTAAGTCCCGCTGTGTCCCCCGCTGTGTCCCCGCTGTGTCCCGCTGTGTCCCGCTGTGTCCCCTGCTGTGTCCCCGCTGTGTCCCGCTATGTCCCGCTGTGTCCCGCTGTGTCCTCGCTGTATCCCCCGCTCTGTCCCGCTGTGTCCTCACTGTGTCCACCGTTGTGTCCCGCTGTGTCCCACGCTGTGTCCGACTGTGTCCCGCTGTGTGCCGCTCTGTCCCCGATGTGTCCCGCTGTGTTCCGCTGTGCCCTCGCTTTGTCCCCCGATGTGTCCCACTGTGTACC
>NW_012318253.1:0-1870 GCF_000151885.1 Dipodomys ordii
ACAGCGTGAAGAGCGGGACACAGCGGGGGACACAGCCGGGGACACAGCGGGACCCAGCGGGACACAGCGGGGACACAGCGGGGACACAGCAGGACACACCAGGGACACAGCGGGACACAGCGGAGACAAAGCCGGGACACAGTGAGACACAGAGAGGACACAGCGGGAAACAGCGGAGGACACACCAGGGGACAGCGGTGACACACCGGCGGACAGCGGGGACACAGCGGGACACAGCGGGACACTGCTGGGGACACAGCGAGGACACAGCGGGACACAGCGGGGGACACAGCTGGGGACAGCGGGGACACACATGCAGACAGCGGGGATACAACGGAACACAGCGGGGAACATCGGGGACACAGCGGGACACAGCGGGACACAGCAGGGACACAGCAGGGACACAGCGGGTCACAGCGGGGACACAGTGTGGGACACAGCCAGGAGACAGCGGGACACAGAGGGATACACAGAGAGGACACACCGGTGGACAACGGGGACACAGCAAGACAGCGTGGGGGTCACATTGGAAACAGTGGGGACACAGGGGGACACAGGGGGCGACACAGAGGGACACAGCGGGACACAGCGGGACACAAAGGGGGACACAGCGTTAGACAGCGGGGACACAGCGGGACACAGCGGGGACAAAGCAGGCGACACAGCAGGACACAGAGGGGAACAAAGGTGGCACACAGCAGGGCACAGTGTGACACAACGGGAACACAGCAGGGGCACAGTGGGAAAGCGCGGGACACAGCGGGGGACAAAGCAGGACATACCGGGATACAGCGCTAAACAGCGGGGTACACAGCAGGGGACACAGATCCCCACATACCTGGAGAGAGTGGAACGCAGCAGGGACAGAGCGGGGACACAGCGGGGGACCCAGCGAGGACACAGCGAGACACAAATGGGGACACAGCAAGGACACAGCGGGACACAGCGGGAAAGAGCGGGACACAGCAGGGGACACAGCCGCGGACACAGCGGGACACAGCAGGGGACACAGCGGGGACACAGCAGGACACAGTGTGGACACAGCGGGACATAGCGGGACACATCGGGGGACACAGCAGGACACTGCAGGGTACAAAGCTGGACACTGCGGGACACAAAGGGACACAGCAGGGACATAGCGGGGACACAGTGGGACAGAGCTGGGTACACAGTGGGACACAGCGGGACATAGCAAGGACAAAGCGAGGACAGAGCGGGACACAGAGATACACAGCGAGGGACACAGCGGGGGACAGTGGGGACAAACCGGGGAACAACGGAGACACAGCGGGACACAGCTAGGACACAGCGGGGACACAGCGGGGATACAGCATGGGACACAGTGGGACACAGCGGGGACACAGCATGACACAGCGGGAAACAGCATGTACACAGCGGGGACACATCATGACACAGCGGGGGACACAGAGGCAGACACAGAGGCGGACACAGCGGGACACAGCGGGACAGATCGGGACACAGCGGGGACACAGTGGGGACACAGCGGGACACAGCGTGGGATAAAGCGGGGGACAGCGGTGACACACCGGCGTACAGCGGGGACACAGCGGGACACAGCGGGATACAACGGGTGACACAGCGGGACACAGTGGGGGACACAGCGGGGGACACAGCTGGACACAGCGGGGGACACAGCGAGGACACAGTGGGACACAAAGGTGGACACAGCGTTACACAGCGGGGACACAGCGGGACACAGCGGGGACACAGCAGGGGACACAGCAGGACACAGAGGGGAACAAAGGAGGCACAAAGCGGGACACAGTGGGACACAGCGGAGTACACAGCGGGACACAGCGGGGACACAGCAAGGACACAGTGGGACACAGCGGGAAACAGAAGGACACAT
>NW_012318254.1:0-1870 GCF_000151885.1 Dipodomys ordii
AGAAGCAGAAGCGGGAGAAGCAGAAGGAGAAGAAATAGAAGAAGGAGAATGAAGAAGAAGGAGAAGCAGAAACAGAAAGAGATGCAGAAATAGAAACAGAAGAAGCTGAAGAAGCAGAAGAAGAACCTGAAGCCGAAGGAGAAGCAGAAGAAGCAGAATCTGGAGCCGAAGAAGGAGAAGCAGAAGCAGAAAGAGAAGCAAAAGCAGAAGTAGAAGCAGAAGAAACAGAAGAAGCAGAAGCAGTAGTCGTTGTAGCAGAAGCAGAAGGAGAAGCAGTAGGAAAAGCAGAAGAACGAGAAGGAGAAGTAGAAGCAGAAGGAGAATCAGAAGGAGAAGCAGAAGAAGGAGAAGGAGAAGCAGAAGCAGAAGAAGAGAGCAGAAGGAGAAGCAGAAGCAGAAGAAGATGCAGAAGGAGAAGCAGAAGAAGCAGAAGCAGAAGAAGAAGCAGAAGTAGGAGAAGGAGAAGGAGAAGAAAGGGCAGCAGAAGCAATAGGAAAAGCAGAAGGAGAAGCAGAAGAATGAGAAGAAGAAAGAGAAGCAGGAAAAGCACAAATGCAGAATCAGGATGAGCAGCAGATGGAGAAGCAGAAGCAGAAGAAGATGCAGAATGAGAAGCAGGAGAAGCAGAAGAAGCAGAAGCAGAAGGAGAAGCAGAAGTAGGAGAAGGAGAAGGAGAAGGAAGGGCAGCAGAAGCAATAGGAGAAGCAGAAGGAGCAGCAGAAGAATGAGAAGAAGAAAGAGAAGCAGGAGAAGCACAAATGTAGAAGCAGGAGAAGCAGAAACAGAAGATACAGAAGAAGAAGAAGAAGAAGAAGAAGAAGAAGAAGAAGAAGAAGAAGAAGAAGAAGAAGAAGAAGAAGAAGAAGAAGAAGAAGAAGAAGAAGAAGAAGAAGAAGAAGAAGAAGAAGAAGAAGAAGAAGGAGAAGAAGGAGGAGTAGGAGTAGGAGGAGGAGGAGGAGGAGGAGAAGAAGAAGAAGAAGAAGAAAAAGAAGAAGAAGAAGAAGAAGAAGAAGAAGAAGAAGAAGAAGAAGAAGAAGAAGAAGAAGAAGAAGAAACAGCAGCAAAAGGAGTAAAGGAGCAAAAGGAGAAGGAGAAGCAGGAGAAGCAGAAGCAGAAGAGGACGAAGCAGAAGGAGAAGCAGAAGGAGAAGCAGAAAGAGAAGCAGGAGAAGCAGAAGAAGCAGAAGCAGGAGAAGCAGAAGCAGAAGAAAAAGAAGAAGAAGGAGAAGCAGAAGCAGAGGGAGAAGGAGAAGATGTAGAAGCAGAAGGAGAAGCAGAAGGAAAAGCAGAAGAACGAGACGGAGAAGGAGAAACAGAAGGAGAAGCAGAAGGAGAGGCAGAGGGAGAAGCCAAAGGAGATAGGAAAAGTAGAAGAAGCAGAAGCAAAAGGTGAACCAAAAGAAGCAGGAGAAGCAGAAGCAGAAGAAGAAGCATAAGAACAAGCACAAGCAGGAGGAGATGCAGAAGGAGAAGCAGGAGAAGCAGAAAAAGCAGAAGCTGAAGGAGAAGGAGAAGTAGGAGAAGGAGAAGGAGAAGGAGGAGAAGCAGAAGAAGGAGGAGAAGCAGAAGCAGAAGGAGAAGCAGAAGCAGAATGAGTAGCAGAAAGAGAAGCAGGAGAAGCACAAGAAGCAGGAAAAGCAGAAGCAAAAGAAAGAGAAGAAGAAGAAGAAGAAGAAGAAGAAGAAGAAGAAGAAGAAGAAGAAGAAGAAGAAGAAGAAGAAGAAGAAGAAGAAGAAGAAGAAGAAGAAGGAGAAGGAGAAGGAGAAGGAGAAGGAGAAGGAGAAAGAGAAGGAGAAGAAGAAGAAGAAGAAGAAGAAGAAGAAGAAGAAGAAGAAGAAGAAGAAGAAGAAGAAGAAGAAGAAGACGGTGAT
>NW_012318255.1:0-1869 GCF_000151885.1 Dipodomys ordii
TCATTCCTCCTGTTGTCCATCCCACACACATGCTCATGTGGGGTCTCAGGGATCTCCTGCTGATCCTAGGCTTTCTCCTCCAATCTCTGCAGTTGCTCCTGCTGCTCCATGTTCTGAAGACAGAGACTGGCTTTCCTGGACCTGGATGTGAAGTTGTTCCTCCATGTTTTTCAACTCCATCTCCTTGGTGTAGGCCTGGGCTTGCAGATGCCACTTGGCCTGAGATGGTCCCGTGGGGGGGGGGGTGGCTTTACCGGCTTCCTTCTCAGTTTCCGCAGCTCATTCCCTAGGTCCAACACATGCCTTGGCCCTCATTCCTTCTCCTCTGTCAGTTGGTTCACCCATTGGGTCAGCCACCATGCCTCCTCCTTTCATGCGTACCTCTCAATGCTCACGTCCTCCATGAAGGTGTCTCTCTCCAGATTCGCTGTGGTCACCAGCCAGCTCAGGTTGTCCAGTAGTCTCTTTAGTACCGCATGCCCCTCCAGCGCTTGTTGGAACTTGCATATTCTCTTCTTCACGTTGCTCCTCTGTATCCAGAGCACTTCCACCTTCTCCTGCAACTCTGTGTTCACTTGCTCCAGGACATTTTAGCTTCTGGTGTTTTCTTAGAGCTGAAGGGTAACATTCAGCTGTTCGAAGAACATTTTGGTCTCCTTCTTTGCAGCAGTGACAGCAGAAGCCGCTATCTCCAGCTCTGCCATGGGCAACTCTGTAGCTTGCAACAGCTGGTGAGAGCTTCGTGCTCCCTTTCTCTGTCATCAGTGGCCTGCTGCACTTGGGCCAGTGCACATTGTAAATCGCTTTCTGCTGAAACCAACTGCTGTATGGGTGCCTTGTGGATCTCTACCTGCATTTTTGGTGCTGCATGTATCTCGGCTATCTTCTCCCTCTCTTACTCCCATTGATCCTGTGGGTCTGTGTTTCCCTGCTTCAGTGGTTGGATCTTGGCACAGAGTACCTGGTTTCTTCTTTTTTTTTTTTTATTTGTGAACATACTGGACAGAGGGGTTACAATTACATGGGCAGGATAATGCATACATTTCTTACCAAATTTGCAGCCTCCTCCTTTGTTTACCCTTCACATCCCTTCCCAGCCTCCCCCCTCTCCCTCAATCCCAATCCTTCTCATTCCCCCCCCCCGTTTCTTCTTTTCTGTGGTCCAGGGTGGGCACTACATGCGGATAGCACCTCTGTGGATCCTTGGTGGTATTGGGACCCTTGACACTCTGGAATCTGGTGGCTGTGACTGTGTCCAAAGGCAGGGGAGGCCCATGGTCCACATCACCTTTGGCCGGACTCTCCATTCAATCTGGCTCCCCAGTGGTGTTTGTCTTGGGGATCCCTCCCTTTTTCATGTTCTTTGTTTTCTTGAATGTTTCAGGGCTGTCGGGAGGATACTGCTGGTGTTCTTGGGGCATTTTCTTGCCCACAGTTCTCTCATTGATTCTTATTGTTTCAGACATCTGAGACCCGGGATGGGAAAGTTGGGCTGGCTATGTTCCCAGGCTCTAGGAAATCCTCTCTTCTCCCACTCACCGACTAGGATGTCATTTCCTACTCTACCTCAAAGTCGAATGGAGACTCTTGCTCACCACTCAGCCACCTCTACCTTCCTCAACTGCTGGTAGTGGTGTCACCCAACAGAAGGAATCCAGTTGCTACTGGGAAGCATGGAATGTGGGCGTGGCCACTATTCTTGTATCCCATTGGTCAAAAAGAACCATGAAAGAATGGGGATGTGCATGGAATGCTTTGATGCAGACAGAATGGATGGAGTCAAGATGACAGCAGCCCCTTTACCAGGAAAATATGTCCAATCCAGTTGGGGACAAGAGGGAGACCTGCTTTATCCAGATGGCTGCACAG
>NW_012318256.1:0-1869 GCF_000151885.1 Dipodomys ordii
GAAATAGAAGCAGGAGCAGCAGAAGAAGCAGCAGCAGGAGAAGCAGAAGCAGAAGAAGCCGAAGAAGCAGAAGCAGAACCTGAAGCATAAGGAGATACAGGAGAAGCAGAAGAAGCAGAATCTAGAGAAGCAGAAGGAGAAGCAGAAGCAGAAAGAGAAGCAAAAGCAGAAGGAGAAGCAGAAGAAACAGAAGAAGCAGAGGCAGTAGCAGAAGAAGCAGAAGATGCAGAAGCAGAAGGAGAAGCAGAAGCAGTAGTAGAAGCAGAAGAAGGAGAAGAAGAAGTAGAAGCATAAAGAGAAACAGAAGGAGAAGCAGAAGCAGGAGAAGCAGAATCAGAAGAAATAGAAGAAGGAGAAGAAGCAGAAGCAGAAAGAGAAGCAGAAACAGAAGGAGAAGCAGAAAAAGAAGCAGAAGAAGCCGAAGAAGCAAAAGCAGAACCTAAAGCAGAAGGAGAAGCAGGAGAAGCAGAAGAAGCAGAATCTGGAGAAGAAGAAGGAGAACCAGAAGGAGAAGCAGAAGCAGAAAGAGAAGCAAAAGCAGAAGGAGAAGCAGAAGAAACAGAAGAAGCAGAATCAGTAGCAGAAGAAGCTGAAGATGCAGAAGCAGAGAGAGAAGCAGAAGGAATAGCAGAAGAACGAGAAGGAGAAATAGAAGGAGAAGCAGAAGGAGAAGCAGGAAAAGCAGAAGAAACAGAAGCAGACGGAGAAGCAGAAGAAGGAGAAGGAGAAGCCGGAGCAGAAGAAGAAGCAGAAGGAAAAGCACAAGCAGAAGGAGATGCAGAAGGAGAAGCAGGAAATGCAGAAGACGCAGAAGCAGAAGGAGAAGGAGAAGGAGAAGAATCAGAGTCAGAAGAAGCAGAAGCAGAAATAGAAAGAGAAGCCGACGAAGAGAAGCAGAACGAGAAGCAGGAGAAGCAGAAGAAGCACAAGCGGGAGAAGCAGAAGAAGAAGAAACAGAAGAAGGAGAAGGAGCAGAACCAGAAGGAGAAGCAGAAGGAGAAGCAGAAAGAGAAGCAGGAAAAGCAGAAGAAGCAGAAGCAGGAGAAGCAGAAGGAGAAGAAACAGGAGAAGGACAAGAAGCAGAAAGAGAAGCAGTAGAAGCAGAAGAGGCAGGAAAAGCAGAAGCAGAAGAAAGAGAAGAAGAAGAAGACTAAGAAGAAGAAGAAAAAGAAGCAGCAGCGTAAGGAGAAGCATAAGGAGAAGTATAAGGAGAAGCAGTAGAAGGAGAAGAAGCAGAAGCAGGAGAAGCTGAAGCAGAAGAAAAAGAATAAGCAAAAGAAGCAGAAGCAGAAGCAGTGAGAGAAGCAGAAGAAGGAGAAGGAGCAGCAGAAGGAGAAGCAGAAGCAGAAAGAGAAGCAGAAACAGAAGGAGAACAAGAAGGAGAAGCAGGAGAATCAGAAGAAGCAGAAAGAGAAGGAGAAGAAGGAGAAGCAGAAGTAGAATCCGAAGAAACAGAAGAAGAAGAAGCAGAAGAAACAGAAGCAAAAGAAACAGAAGAAGGAGAAGAGCAGAAGCAGAAGCAGAAGGAGAAGCAGAAGGAGAAGCAGAAAGAGAAGCAGGAGAACCAGAAGAAGCAGGAGAAGCAGAAGCAGAAGAAACAGGAGAAGCCGAAGAAGCAGAAGCAGAATCTGAAGCAGAAGGAGAAACAGAAGAAGCACAATCTGAAGCAGAAGCAGAAGAAACAGAAATAGTAGAATAAGCAGAATCAGAAGCACCAGGACAAGCAGAAGAACAAGAAGGAGAAGGCGAAAGAGAAGGATTAGGAGTAGGAGAAGCAAAAGGATAAGCAGAAGCAGAAAGAGACGCAGAAGGAGAAGCAGCACGAGAAGTAGGAGAAGCAGGAGAAGCAGAAGCAAGAGAAGCAGAATG
>NW_012318257.1:0-1869 GCF_000151885.1 Dipodomys ordii
CGTTTAATATTAAGTAATATGAGATTTTAATCTGTTTTTTTCCTGTGCCTGATAACTTGGGGGTGGTCCATTCATATGTTCAGTTGCTGAAAAGTAGTATATTTTTTTTAAGATGTAGATGAAGAAGAAGAAGTAGAAGAAGAAGATGAAGAAGATGTAGAAGAAGAAGAAGAAGAAGTCGAATAAATAGAAGAAGAAGAAGAAGAAGAAGAAGAAGAAGAAGAAGAAGAAGAACAAGAAGAAGAACAAGAAGAACAAGAAGAACAAGAAGAAGAAGAAGAAGAAGAAGAAGAAGAAGAAGAAGAAGAAGAAGAAGAAGAAGAAGAAGAAGAAGAAGAAGAAGAAGAAGGAGGAGGAGAAGGAGAAGCATAAGGAGAAGCAGTAGAAGCAGAAGAAGCAGAAGCAGGAGAAGCAGAAGCAGAAGAAAAATAATAAGCAAAAGAAGCAGAATCAGAAGCACTGGGAGAAGCAGAAGCAGAAGGAGAAGGAGCAGCGGAAGGAGAAGCAGAATCAGAAAGAGAAGCAGAAACAGAAGGACAACAAATGGAGAAGCAGGAGAATCAGAAGAAGCAGAAGTAGAAGCATAAGAAACAGAAGCAAAAGAAACAGAAGAAACAGAAGCAAAAGAAACAGAAGAAGGAGAAGAGCAGAAGCAGAAGCAGAAGGAGAAGCAGAAGCAGAAGTAGAAGCAGAAGAAGCAGAAGATGAAGCAGAAGAAGAAGAAACAGAAAAAGCAGAAGAAGAAGAAGAAGAAGAAGCAGGAGAATCAGAAGAAGAAGAAGGAGAAAGAGAAGGATTAGGAGTAGGAGAAACAGAAGGATAAGCAGAAGCAGAAAGAGAAGGAGAAGGAGAAGCAGGAGAAGCAGGAGAAGCAGAAGGAGCAGAAGCAGGAGAAGCAGAAGCATAATGAAAGGCAGAAGAAGGAGAAATTGAAACAGAAGAAGATGCAGAAGGAGAAGCAGAAGCAGAAGCAGTAGTAGAAGCAGAAGAAGGAGAAGCAGAATGAGAAGCATAAAGAGAAACAGAAGGAAAAGCAGGAGAAGCAGAAGCAGGAGAAGCAGAATCAGAAGAAATAGAAGAAGGAGAATAAGCAGAAGCAGAAAGAGAAGCAGAAACAGAAGGAGAAGCAGAAATAGAAGCAGAAGAAGCCGAAGAAGCAAAAGGAGAACCTGAAGCAGAAGGTGAAGCTGGAGAAGCAGCAGAAGAAGAATCTGGAGAAGAAGAAGGAGAACCAGAAGGAGAAGCAGAAACAGAAAGAGAAGCAAAAGCAGAAGGAGAAGCAGAAGAAACAGAAGAAGCAGAAGCAGTAGCAGAAGAAGCTGAAGATGCAGAAGCAGAAAGAGAAGCAGAAGGAATAGCAGAAGAATGAGAAGGAGAAACAGAAGGAGAAGCAGAAGGAGAATCAGAAGGAGAAGCAGAAGAAGCAGAAGGAGAAGCAGAAGAAGAAACAGAAGCAGAAGAAGCAGCAGATGAAGAAGCAGAAGCAGAAGGAGATGCAGAAGGAGAAGCAGGAGAAGCAGAAGCAGTAGAAAAAGAATAAGCATAAGAAGAAGAATCAGAGGGAGTAGGAGAAGACGGAGAAGGAGCAGCAAAAGGAGAAGCAAAAGGAGAAGCAGAAGGAGAAAAAGATGCAGAAGGAGAAGCAGGAGAAGCAGAAGAAGCAGAAGCAGAAGGAGAAGCAGAAGTAGTAGAAGGAGAAGGAGAAGGAGAAGGAAGGGCAGCAGAAGCAATTGGTGATGCAGAAGGAGAAGCAGAAGCAGAATGAGAAGCAAAAAGAGAAGCAGTACAAGCAGATGAAGCAGGAAAAGCAGAAGAAGAATAAAGAGAAGATGAAGAAGATGAAGAAGAAGAAGAAGAAGAAGAAGAAGA
>NW_012318258.1:0-1869 GCF_000151885.1 Dipodomys ordii
CAGGATGGACACACAAAATTATTATATCCATTAGCTTAGATTGGGATGTCATTTGACATATCTATATATGCATGTAATGTACTTGATCAGACTTAGCCCGTCATTCATTCCCTTATTCTCCCTCCTGCTTGTGAAACCAGTTTCCTTGTTCCAATTTGGCACACATTCATGCAGTCTTTGTCCATATTAACTCTCCTTCATCCTCTCTATTCTCACATTCCTGACTAAGGCATAGAACAAGAAAGTGTCCGCATCAAGTAGAGATCTCAGGTCAAAACAAACGGTCCTTTGCAGGGCATAGAGCAATATCATTTTGTACGAATGGGTCATTCCATGGATCATATGTGTCATTGACGTGGCCTTAGAGATTAGGTGCTTCCGTGCAAATATGTCCCAAGAGAAAGTATTGATTTAGCAGTTATGTTACCATTATAAAACAGGATGCAAAAAAAATCGACAGAGTGTGTCGCAGTTTGAAACAGAGGGACACAGCGGGGGACACAGCGGGAGACAAAGAGGGACACCACGGAACACAGCGGGACACAGCAGAAAACAGCAGTGACACTGCGGGGACACAGTGGGACACAGCGGGGGACACAGCGGGACACAGAGGGGGACAGATTCGGACACAGTGGGGGACACAGCCGGACACAGCAGGGGAAACAGTGGGGGACACAGCGGGACACAGCTGGACACAGCGAGGACACAGCGGGACAGAGCGGGACACTGCAGGGCACAGCGCGGGACACAGAGGGACACAGCGGGGGACACAGCGAGGACACAACGGAACACAGAGTGGGACACAGTGAGGACACAGCGGGACACAGCCGGGTCCCAGCAGTGGACACAGCGGGACACAGCGTCGATACAGCGGGGAAACAACGTTACACAGCGTGGTAAACAGCTGTGAACACAACGGGACACAGTGGGGGCACAGCGGGACACAGCGGGACACAGTGGGACACAGCGGGAACAAAGCTTGAGACACAGCGGGGTACAGAGCCGGAGACAGCAGGGGACACAGCGAGGACACAGTGGGACACAGCGCTGACACTGCGGGGGACACAGCGGGGGACACAGCGGGGGACACAGCCGGACACAGCGGGATACAGTGGGGGACACAGGGGGGACACAGGGGGGACACAGTAGGACCCAGCGCGGGACACAGCGAGGACGCATTGGGACACAGCGGGGACAGAGCGGGACTCAGCGTGGGACACAGCAGTACACAGCGGGACACAGCGGGACACAGCGGGGGACACAGAGGGGTAAACAGCGGGACACAGCGGGGAACACAGCGAGGACACAGCGGGACCAAGCGGGACACAGCGTCGATACAGCGGGGACACAGGGGGACACAGTGGGGTACACAGCTGGGTAGACAACGGGACTCAGCGGGGGACACAGCGAGGACACAGCAGAACACAGTGTGGGAAACAACGAGGACAAAGGGGGACACAGCGAGACACAGCGGGACACAGTGGGGACACAGCAGTAGACACAGCGGGACACAGCGAGGACACAGCGGGGACACAGCGGGGACACAGCGGCACCCAGCAGGACACAGCGGGGCACACAGCGGGACACAGCTTGGGACACAGCGGGAACACAGCAGGACACAGCCGGGGGCACAGCGAGGACACAGCGGGACACAGCGGGACACATCGTGGGACAAAGCAGGAGATGGCAGGGGACACAGCGAGGACACAGCGGGACACAGTGGCGACACATATAGGACTCAGCGGGGGACACAGTGGGGGACAGAGCGGGACACAGCGGGACCCAGCGGGGACAAAGCGTGAGACACAGCAGTGGACAGAGCAGAGACAGATGCGGACACAGCGAGGACACAGCGGGACACAGCGGGGA
>NW_012318259.1:0-1869 GCF_000151885.1 Dipodomys ordii
TAATGTGAAGGAGATGGAGTAACTGATGTAGAAGCAGAATGAGTATCAGAAGGAGATGCAGAAGAAGCAGAAGGAGAAGCAGAAGGAGAAACTGATGCAGAAGAAACTGCAGAAGAGAAGCAGTAGCAGCAGAAGATGCAGAAGGAGAAGCAGGTAGAAGCAGAATAAGCAGAAGCATAAGGAGAAGTAGAAGAAGGAGAAGGAGAAGGAAGATTCGCTGAAGCAATAGGAGAAGCAGAAAGAGATGCAGATGCAGAATGAGAAGCAGAAAGAGAAGCAGTAGAAGCAGAAGAAGCAGGAAAAGCAGAAGCAGATGAAAGAGAAGAAGAAGAAGAAGAAGAAGAAGAAGAAGAAGAAGAAGAAGAAGAAGAAGAAGAAGAAGAAGAAGAAGAAGAAGAAGAAGTGAAGAAACATAAGGAGAAGCATAAGGAGAAGCATAAGGAGAAGTATAAGGAGAAGCAGTAGAAGCAGAAGAAGCAGAAGCAGGAGAAGCAGAAGCAGAAGAAAAAGAATAATCAAAAGAAGCAGAAGCAGAAGCAGTGGGAGAAGCAGAAGAAAGAGAAGGAGAAGGAGCAGCAGAAGAAGAAGCAGAAGCAGAAAGAGAAGCAGAAACAGAAGGAGAACAAGAAGGAGAACTTGGAGAATCAGAAGAAGCAGAAAGAGAAGGAGAAGAAGGAGAAGCAGAAGTAGAATCCGAAGAAACAGAAGAAGAAGAAGCAGAAGAAACAGAAGCAAAAGAAACAGAAGAAGGAGAAGAGCAGAAGCAGAAGCAGAAGGAGAAGCAGAAGCAGAAGGAGAAGCAGAAAGAGAAGCAGGAGAACCAGAAGAAGCAGGAGAAGCAGAAGCAGGAGAAGCAGAAGCAGAAGAAACAGAAGAAGGAGAAGAAGCAGAAGCAGAAGCAGAAACAGAAGGAAAAGCAGAAATAGAAGCAGGAGCAGCCGAAGAAGCAGCAGCAGGAGAAGCAGAAGCAGGAGGAGCCGAAGAAGCAGAAGCAGAACCTGAAGCATAAGGAGATACAGGAGAAGCAGAAGAAGCAGAATCTGGAGAAGCAGAAGGAGAAGCAGAAGCAGAAAGAGAAGCAAAAGCAGAAGCAGAAGCATAAGGAGAATCAGAAGAAACAGAAGAAGTAGAGGCAGTAGCAGAAGATGTACAAGCAGAAGGAGAAGCAGAAGGAAAAGCAGAAGAACGAGAAGGAGAAGGAGAAACAGAATGAGAAGCAGAAAGAGAAGCAGAAGAAGGAGCAGGAGAAGGAAAAGCAGCAGGAGAAGCAGAAAGAGAAGCAGAAGGAGAAGCAGGAGATGCAGAAACAGGAGAAGCAGAAGCAGAAGAAACAGGAGAAGGACATGAAGCAGAAGCAGAAGGAGAAGCAGAAACAGAAGGAGAAGCAGAAAGAGAATGAGGGAAAGCAGAAGAAGCAGAAGCAGGAGAAGCAGAAGCATAAGAATGCGAATACGCAGAAGCAGAACCTGAAGCAGAAGGAGAAGCAGGAGAAGCAGAAGAAGCAGAATCTGGAGAAGCAGAATGAGAAGCAGAAGGAGAAGCAGAAGGAGAAAGAGAATCAAAAGCAGAAGGACAAGTAGAAGAAACAGAAGAAGTAGAAGCAGTAGCAGGTGTAGCAGAAGCAGAAGGAAAAGCAGAAAAACAGGAAGGAGAAGGAGAAACAGAAGGAGAAGTAGAAGGAGAAGCAGAAAGAGAAGCAGGTAAAGCAGAAGAAGAAGAAGCAGAAGGAGAATCAGAAGGAGAAGCAGAAGAAGGAGAAGGAGAAACAGAAGCAGAAGAAGATGCAGAAGGAGAAGCAGGAGAAGCATAAGAAGCAGAAGCAGAAGGAGAAGCAGGAGAAGCACAAGAAGAAGAATCTGGAGAAGCAGA
>NW_012318260.1:0-1869 GCF_000151885.1 Dipodomys ordii
TCTCACCTCCTCTTCACCTCCTCCTCCTCCTCCTTCTTTTTCTTCTCCTTCTTCTTTTCTTCTTCTTCTTCCTCTTCTTCTTCTTCTTCTTCTTCTTCTTCTTCTTCTTCTTCTTCTTCTTCTTCTTCTTCTTCTTCTTCTTCTCCTTCTTCTTCTTCTCCTTCTCCTCGTCCTCCTCGTTCTCCTCCTCTTCCTCCTACTCTTCCTCCGCTTCCACCTCCTCCTCCTCCTCCTCCTCTTTCTTCTTCTTCTTCTTCTTCTTCTTCTTCTTCTTCTTCTTCTTCTTCGACTTCTTCTTCTTTTTCTTCTATTTCTGCTTTTGCTTCTCTTTCTCCTTCTTCTATTTCTCCTTCTGCTTCTGCTTCTCCCGCTGCTTCTGCTTCTGCTGCTTCTTCTATTTCTACTGCTTCTGTTTCTCCTGCTTCTGCATCTTCTGCTTGTCCTGCTTCTCCTTCTTCTTCTCCTTCTCCTTCGATTTCTCCTTCTTCTGCTGCTCTTCCTGCTGCTGAGTATGCTTCTGCTGTTTCTTCTGCTGCTGCTGCTCCTGCTGCTGCTTCTGCTGCTTATCCTTCGTCGTCTCTTACTCCTAAGGCTTCTCTTTCTGCTTCCCCTACTCCTTCTTGTACTTCTCATTCTGCTTCTGCTTCTCCTTCTACTTCTGCTTCTCCTTCTGTATCTCATTCTGCTTCTGCTTCTCCTTCTTATGCTTCTCCTTCTTCTGCTTCTCCTTCTGCTTTTTCTGCTTCTCCTTCTTCTGATTTTCCTACTTCTCCTTCTCTTTCTGCTTCTCCTTCTTTAGATTCTTGCTCTTCTTCTTCTCCTTTTTCTTGTTCGTCTTCTTCTTCAACATGGTGTCCTTCTTCTTGTTCTTCTTCTTCTTGTTCTTCTTCTTCTTCTTCTTCATCTTCTACTTCTACTTCTTGGTCTTGTTCTTGTTCTTCTCGTTCTTTTTCTTGTTCTTGTTCTTCTTCTTCTTCTGCTTCTACTTCTTTTTCTTCTGCTTCTCCTTCTCCTTCTTCTGCTTCTTCTTTTACTTCTGCTTCTCCTTCTACTTCTGCTTCAATTTCTCCTTCTTCTGCTTCTCATTCTGCTTCTTCTTCTGCTTCTCATGCTTCTGCTTCTTCTGCTTCTCCTTCTGCTTCTCCTTCTTCTTCTCCTTCTGCTTCTGCTTATCCTTCTGCTTCCCCTACTCCTAATCCTTCTCTTTCTCATTCTCCTTCTTCTTCTCCTGCTTCTCCTTCTTGTTCTTGTTCTTCTTCTTCTTCTTTTTCTTCTTCTTATTCTTCTTTTTCTTCTTCTTCTTCTTCTTCTTCTATTTCTGTTTTTCCTTCTCCTTCCTTTCTTCTGCATAACCTTCTGCTTCTGCTACTCCTTCAGTTTCTGCTTCTGCTTCAATTTCTCCTTCTTATGCTTCTCTTTCTGCTTCTGCTTATCCTTCTGCTTATCCTTCTCCTCCTCCTCCTCCTCCTCCTCCTCCTCCTCCTGCTTCTTCTTCTTCTTCTTCTTCTTCTTCTTCTTCTTCTTCTTCTTCTTCTTCTTCTTCTTCTTCTTCTTCTTCTTCTTCTTCTTCTTCTTCTTCTTCTTCTTCTTCTTATTCCTCTCCTTCTTCTTCTTCTTCTTCTTCTTCTTCTTCTTCTTCTTCTTCTTCTTCTTCTTCTTCTTCTTCTTCTTCTTCTTCTTCTTCTTCTTCTTCTTCGCCTTCTTCTTCTTCTGCTTTTTCTTTTTTTTCTGCTTTTCCTTCTCTTTCTCCTCCTTCTACTTCTCCTTCTGCTTCTTCTGCTTCTCCTTCTGTTTCTCCTTCTGCTTCTCTTTCTGCTTCTGCTTATCCTTCTGTTTCTCTTTATCCTTCTCCTTCTCCTTCTCCTTCTC
>NW_012318261.1:0-1869 GCF_000151885.1 Dipodomys ordii
CGGTGACACAGCGGGACACAGAGGGACAAAGTGGGACACAGCTGGACACAGCGGGGACACTGCTGGGGACTTAGCGGGGGACAGCGGGGATACAGCCGGACACAGCAGGACACAGCGGGAAACAGCGGGGACACAGCGAGTACACAGCGGGACACAGCGAGACACAGAGGGGACACAGCGGGGGACAGCAGGGAGACACAGCAGGGACATAGCGGGGACACAGCGGAACACAGTGGGGACACAGCGGCGGACAGCAGGGAGACACAGCGGGGACACAGCTGGGACACATCGGTACTCAGCGGGACACAGGGGTTACACAGCAGGACACAGTGGGACACAGCGGGAAACACAAACGGACACAGCGGGGGACCCAGCGGGACACAGCGAGGGATAGAGCAGGACAAAGATGGGACACAGTGGGGACAGAGTGGGACACAGCGGAACACAGCGGGGGAACAGCGGGACACAGCCTGGGACAGAGCGGGACACAGCATGGACACAGTGGGACACAGCGAGACACAGCCAGCAGTGACAAAGCGGCGACACAGCGGGACACATCGGGACACAGCGGGGGACAGAGCGGGGACATAGCGGGGGACAGAGGGGACACACCGGTGGACAACGGGGACACAGTAGGACAGTGCGGGGGTCACAGTGGGAAACAGCGGAGACACAGGGGGACACAGGGGGCGACACAGAGGGACACAGCAGGACACAGCGGGACAGATCGGGGACACAGCGGGGACAAAGCGGGGGACACAGTGGGGGACACAGCGGTAAACAGCGGGGGACACAGCAGGACTCAGCTGGGGACACATCAAAGGACACAGCGGATGACACAGCGGGGGAAACAGCGGGAAACAGCGGGGGACACAGCGAGGACACAGCAGGACACAGCGGGGTACACAGAGGCAGACACAGACGTACACCTCGGGACACAGCGGAGACAGAGCGGGACACAGCGGGACACAACGGGGACACAGCAGAACACAGGGGGGACACAGCTGGGACACAGCAAGACACAGCGGGACCCAGCGGGGACCCAGCGGGGACACAGCGGGACACAGCGGGGGACACAGAGGCGGACACAGCAGAACACAGCGGGACAAGCGCGACACAGCGGGACACAGCGGGGACACAGCGAGGACACAGTGGGACACAGCGGGGAACACAGCTTGGGACACACAGCGAGACACAGCGGGACACAGCGGGGGACACAGCATGGACACAGCAAGTCACAGCGGGGAAATAGTGGGGGACACAGCGGGGGACACAGCAGGATAAAGAAGGACACAGCGAGGACACAGCGAGACACAGGAGGACACAGTGGGGACACAGAAGGGAAACAGCGGAGGACACAGTGGGACACTGCGGGGACACAGAGGAGGACAGCAGGGAGACACAGCAGGGACACAGGGGGACACATCGGAACACAGTGGGGACACAGCGGGGGACAGCAGGGAGACACAGCGGGGACAAAGCGGTACACAGCGGGACACAGGGAATACACAGCAGGACACAGTGGGACACAGCGGGATACACAACCGGACACATCGGGGGACACAGCGGGACACAGCGAGGGACACAGCGGGACAAAGATGGGACAGTGGGGACAGAGTGGGACACAGCGGGGACACACGGTCGACACAGCGGGGACACAGCGGGGACACAGCGGGACACACCGGGGACACAGCGGGGACACAGCGGGACACAGCAGCGACACAGCGGAACACAGCGGGGGACACAGCGGGACACAGCCTGGGACAGATCGGGACACAGCGTGGACACAGCGGGACACAGCGAGACACAGCAGTGACAAAGCGGCGACACAGCGGGACACAGGGGGACACAGCAGGGGACACAGCAGGA
>NW_012318262.1:0-1869 GCF_000151885.1 Dipodomys ordii
AGCGGGAGACAGCGGGGGGACACAGGTTAGGACACAGCAGGGCACAGCGGGACACAGCAGGGACAGAGCGGACACAGCGGGACACAGCGGGGACCCAGAGAGGACACAGCGTGACACAGCGGGGACACAGCGAGGACACAGCGGGACACAGCGGGGGACCCAGCGAGGACACAGCGGGACACAGCGGGGGACACAGCGGGACACAGCGGAGGACCCAGCGAGGACACAGCGGGACACAGCGGGGGACACAGCGATGACACAGCGGGGGACACAGCGGGGGACACTGCGGGACACAGTCGTGAACACAGCGAGGACACAGCGGGACCCAGCGAGACACAGCGTCGATACAGCGGGGATACAGCGTTACACAGCGTGGTACACATCTGTGGACACAACGGGACACAGTGGGGGCACAGCAGGACACAGTGGGACACAGCGAGGACAAATCGTGAGACTTAGCGGGGTACAGAGCGGGAGACAGCGGGGGACACAGCGAGGACACAGCAGGACAGAGCGGGACACAGCAGGGACAGAGCGGGACACAGCGGGACACAGCGAGGGACACAGCGGGACACAGTGGGGGACCCAGCGAGGACACAGCGGGACGCAGCGGGGAACACAGCGAGGACACAGCCGGGGACACAGAGCTGGACACTGCGGGACACAGCCGTGAACACAGCGAGGACACAGCGGGATACAGCGTCGATACTGTGGGGACACAGCGTTACACAGCGTGGTACACAGCTGTGGACACAACGGGACACAGTGGGGGCACAGTGGGACACAGCGGAACACAGTGGGACACAGCGGGGACAAAGCGTGAGACACAGCTGGGGACAGAGCGGTTGACAGCGGGGGACACAGCGAGGACACAGCGGGACACAGCGGGGGACACAGCGGGACACAGCGGTGGACACAGGGGGAGAGAGCGGGGGACACAGCGGGACACAGCGGTGGAAACAGCGGGACACAGTGGTGGACCCAGCGAGGACCCAGCGGGACCCAGCGGGACACAGCGTCGATACAGCTGGGATACAGCCTTACACAGCGTGGTACACGTCTGTGGACACAACGGGACACAGTGGGGGCACAGCGGGATACAGCGGGACACAGTGGGACACAGCGAGGACAAATCGTGAGACACAGCGGGGGACAGAGCGGGAGACAGCGGGGGACACAGCGAGGACACAGCAGGACACAGCGTGACACAGCGGGGTCTCAGCGGGGGACACAGCGGGAGACCAAGAGGGACACCACGGAACACAGCGGGACACAGCAGGAAACAGCAGTGATACTGCGTGGACACAGTGGGACACAGCGGGGGACACAGCGGGACACAGAGGGGGACAGAGCGGGACACAGTGGGGGATAGAGCGTGGGACACAGCGAGACACAGCGGGGACAAAGCTGGTCACAGCGGGGTACACAGAGGGACACAGCGGGGACGCAGCAGGGAAACAGCGTGACACAGCAGGACACAGTGGGACACAGCGAGGGACACAGCAAGGACACAGCGGCACACAGCATGGGACACAGCAAGGACACAGTGGGACACAGCGGGGGACACAGCGGGACATAGCGGGGGACACAGCGGGGGACACAGCGGGACACAGTGGGGGCATAGGGAGGACACAGCGGGACACAGCGGGGGACAGAGCGAGGACACATTGGGACACATTGGGACACAGCGGGACTCAGCGGGGGACACAGCAGTACACAGCGGGACACAGCGGGGACACAGCAGAGACACAGCGGGGGACACAGCGGGACACAGCGGGGACACAGGGATGACACAGCGGTACCCAGCGGGACCCAGCGTCGATACAGCAGGGACACGCGGAACACAGTGGGGTACACAGCTGGGACACA
>NW_012318263.1:0-1869 GCF_000151885.1 Dipodomys ordii
TGAGAAGCTGAAGTAGAAGCAGAAGCAGAAAGAGAATCAAAAGCAGAAGGAGAAGCGGAATAAACAGAAGAAGTAGAAGCAGTAGCAGTTGTAGCAGAAGCAGAAGGAAAAGCCGAAGAACAAGAAGGAGAAGGAGAAACAGAAGGAGAAGCAGAAAGAGACGCAGGTAAAGCAGAAGAAGAAGAAGAAGAAAAGGAGAATCAGAAGGAGAAACAGAAGAAGAAGAAGGAGAATCAGAAGGAGAAACAGAAGCAGAAGAAACAGCAGAAAGAGAAGCAGAAGCAGAAGAAGATGCAGAAGGAGAAGCAGGAGAAGCAGAAGAAGCAGAAGCAGAAGGAGAAGTAGAAGTAGGAGAAGGAGAAGGAAGAGCCGCAGAAGCAATAGGAGAAGCAGAAAGAGAAGCAGAATCAGAATGAGAAGCAGAAAGAGAAGCAGTAGAAGCAGTAGAAGCAGGAAAAGCAGAAGCAGAAGAAAAAGAAGAAGACGAAGAAGAAGAAGCAGCATAAGGAGAAGCATAAGGAGAAGCATAAGGAGAAGTATAAGGAGAAGCAGTAGAAGCAGAAGAAGCAGAAGTAGGAGAAGCAGAAGCAGAAGAAAAAGAATAAGCAAAAGAAGCAGAAGCAGAAGCAGTGCGAGAAGCAGAAGAAGGAAAGGAGAAGGAGCAGTTTGCAGAAGGAGAAGCAGAAGCAGAAAGAGAAGCAGAATCAGAAGGAGAACAAGAAGGAGAAGCAGGAGAATCAGAAGAAGCAGAAAGAGAAGGAGAAGAAGGAGAAGCAGAAGTAGAATCCGAAGAAACAGAAGAAGAAGAAGCAGAAGAAACAGAAGCAAAAGAAACAGAAGAAGGAGAAGAGCAGAAGCAGAAGGAGAAGCAGAAGGAGAAGCAGAAGGAGAAGCAGAAAGAGAAGCAGGAGAACCAGAAGAAGCAGGAGAAGCAGAAGCAGAAGAAACAGGAGAAGCCGAAGAAGCAGAAGCAGAATCTGAAGCAGAAGGAGAAACAGAAGAAGCACAATCTGAAGCAGAAGCAGAAGAAACAGAAATAGTAGAATAAGCAGAAGCAGAAGCACCAGGACAAGCAGAAGAACAAGAAGGAGAAGGCGAAAGAGAAGGATTATGAGTAGGAGAAGCAAAAGGATAAGCAGAAGCAGAAAGAGACGCAGAAGGAGAAGCAGCACGAGAAGTAGGAGAAGCAGGAGAAGCAGAAGCAAGAGAAGCAGAAGAAACAGAAGACGCAGAAGCAGAATGAGAAGCAGAAGGAGAAATTGAAGCAGAAGGAGAAGGAGAAGCAGAAGAAGGAGAAGGAGAAGGAGAAGCAGAAAGAGAAGCAGAAAGAGAAGCACAACGAGAAGCAGGAGAAGCAGAAGCAGGAGAAGCAGAAGCAGAAGAAACATAAGAAGGAGAAGAAGCAGAAGCAGAAGGAGAAGCAGAAACAGAAGGAAAAGCAGAAATAGAAGCAGGAGCAGCAGAAGAAGCAGCAGCAGGAGAAGCAGAAGCAGAAGAAGCCGAAGAAACAGAAGCAGAACCTGAAGCATAAGGAGATACTGGAGAAGCAGAAGAAGCAGAATCTGGAGAAGCAGAAGGAGAAGCAGAAGCAGAAAGAGAAGTAAAAGCAGAAGGAGAAGCATAAGGAGAAGCAGAAGAAACTGAAGAAGTAGAGGCAGTAGCAGAAGGTGTAGAAGCAGAAGGAGAAGTAGAAGGAAAAGCAAAAGAATGAGAAGGAGATGGAGAAACAGAATGAGAAGCAGAAAGAGAAGCAGAAGAAGGAGCAGGAGAAGGAAAAGCAGCAGGAGAAGCAGAAAGAGTAGCAGAAGGAGTAGCAGGAGATTCAGAAACAGGTGAAGCAGAAGCAGATGAAACAGGAGATGGTTAAGA
>NW_012318264.1:0-1869 GCF_000151885.1 Dipodomys ordii
GGACACAGGGCACAGCGGGGGACACAGCGGGACACAGCGGGGGACACAGCGGGAGACAGCGGGGGACACAGCGAGGACACAGCGGGACACAGCGCTGACACTGCGGGGACACAGCGGGGGACACAGCGGGGGACACAGCCGGACACAGCGGGGCACAGCGGGGGACACATGGAGGACTCAGCGGGACAAAGCGGGGACACAGCGGCGACTCACCGGGGGACACAGCGGGGGACAAAGCGGGACACCACAGAACACAGTGGGAAACAGCGGGACACAGCGGGGAAACTGCGGGGACACAGGGGGACAAAGCGTGGGACACATAGGGACACAGCGGGGGACACAGCAGGGGACACAGCGGGACACAGTGGGACACAGCGGGGCACACAGGGGGGACACAGCGGGACCCAGCGGGGAACACAGCGAGGACACAGCGGGACCCAGCGGTACACAGCGTCGATACAGCGGGGACACAGCGTTACACAGCGTGGTACACAGCTGTGAACACAACGGGACACAGTGGGGGCACAGCGGGACACAGCGGGACACAGTGGGACACAGCGGGGACAAAGCTTGAGACACAGCGGGGTACAGAGCAGGAGACAGCGGGGGACACAGCGAGGACACAGCGGGACACAGCGCTGACACTGCGGGGGACACAGCGGGGGACACAGCGGGGGACACAGCCGGACACAGCGGGACACAGCGGGGGAAACAGGGGGACACCACGGGACACAGTGGGACACAGCGGGACACAGCGGGGTCACTGCGGGTCACAGTGGGGGACAAAGCGGGACACAGCGGGGCGCAGCGGGACACAGCGGGACACAGCAGGACACGGCGGGGGACACAGCGGGACACAGAGCGGGACATAGCGAGGACACAGCGGGACACAGCGGGACACAGCGGGGGACACAGCGAGGACACAGTGGGGGACACAGTGGGGGAAACAGCTGGACACAGCGGGGAACACAGCGAGGACACAGCGGCACCCAGCGGGACACAGCGTAGATACAGCGGAGACACAGTGTTACACAGCATGGTACAAAGCTGTGGACACAACGGGACACAGTGGGGGCACAGCGGGACACAGCGGGACGCAGTGGGACACAGCGGGGACAAAGCGTGAGACACAGCAGGGGACAGAGCTGGAGACAGCGGGGGACACAGCGGGGACACAGCGAGGACACAGCGGGACAGAGCGGGACACTGCAGGGCACAGCAGGGGACACAGCGGGACACAGCGGTGGACACAGCGGGAGACAGCGGGGGACACAGCGAGGACACAGCGGGACACAGCGCTGACACTGCGGGGACACAGCGGGGGACACAGCCGGTCACAGCGGGACACAGCTGGGGACACATGGAGGACTCAGCGTGACAAAGCGGGGACACACCGGCGACTCACCGGGGGACACAGCGGGGGACAAAGCGGGACACCACAGAACACAGTGGGAAACAGCGGGACACAGCGGGGAAACTGCGGGGACACAGGGGGACAAAGCGTGGGACACATAGGGACACAGCGGGGGACACAGCGGGGGACACAGCGGGACAAAGTGGGACACAGCGGGGCACACAGGGGGGACTCAGCGGGACCCAGCGGGGAACAAAGCGAGGACACAACGGGACCCAGCGGTACACAGTGTCGATACAGCGGGGACTCAGCGTTACACAGCGTGGTACACAGCTGTGAACACAACGGGACACAGTGGGGGCACAGCGGGACACATCGGGACACAGTGGGACAC
Organism: Dipodomys ordii; assembly: GCF_000151885.1. Taxonomy (NCBI): domain Eukaryota; kingdom Metazoa; phylum Chordata; class Mammalia; order Rodentia; family Heteromyidae; genus Dipodomys; species Dipodomys ordii. The sequence continues at coordinate 1,749 of NW_012318264.1, forward strand.
AGTGGGGACAAAGCTTGAGACACAGCGGGGTACAGAGCAGGAGACAGCGGGGGACACAGCGAGGACACAACGGGACACAGCGCTGACATTGCGGGGGACACAGCGGGGGACACAGCGGGGT
>NW_012318265.1:0-1869 GCF_000151885.1 Dipodomys ordii
TGGGACACAGCGAGGACACATTGGGACACAGCGGGGACACAGCGGGACTCAGCGGGGGACACAGCAGTACACAGCGAGGACACAGCGGGACCAAGCGGGACACAGCGTCGATACAGCGGGGACACAGTGGGACACAGCGGGGTACACAGCTGGGTACACAACGGGACACAGCGGGAGACACAGTGAGGACACAGCAGAACACAGCATGGGAAACAGCGAGGACACAGTGGGACACAGCGAGACACAGCGGGACACAGTGGGCACACAGCAGTAGACACAGCCGGACACAGCGAGGACACAGCGGGGACACAGCGGGGACACAGCGGCACCCAGCAGGACACAGCGGGGCACACAGCGGGACACAGCGGGACACAGCTTGGGACACAGCGGGAACACAGCAGGACACAGCCGGGGACACAGCGAGGACACAGCGGGACACAGCGTGGGACAAAGCGGGAGATAGCAGGGGACACAGAGAGGACACAGCGGGACACAGTGGCGACACATAGAGGACTCAGCGGGGGACACAGTGGGGGACAGAGCGGGACACAGCGGGACCCAGCGGGGACAAAGCGTGAGACACAGCGGTGGACAGAGCGGGAGACAGAGGCGGACACAGCGAGGACACAGCGGGACACAGCGGGGACACAGAGGTGGCTCAGGGGGGGGCCACAGCGGGGGGACAAAGCGGGACACCACGGAAACACAGCGGGACACAGCATGAAACAGCGGTGAACTGCGGGGACACAGCGGGACACAGCGGGACACAGCGTCGATACAGCGGAGACACAGCGTTACACAGCAGCGTTACACAGCATGGTACAAAGCTGTGGACACAACGGGACACAGTGGGGGCACAGCGGGACACAGCGGGACGCAGTGGGACACAGCGGGACACAGCGGGACACTGCGGGGACAGAGCGGGACACAGTCGGACACAGCGGGACACAGCGGGGGACACAGCGGGAGACAAAGAGGGACACCACAGAACACAGCGGGACACAGCAGAAAACAGCAGTGACACTGCGGGGATACAGTGGGACACAGCGGGGGAAACAGTGGGACACAGAGGGGGACAGAGTGGGACACAGTGGGGGACACAGCCGGACACAGCAGGGGAAACAGTGGGGGACACAGCGGGACACAGCGAGGACACAGCGGGACAGAGCGGGACACTGCAGGGCACAGCGGAGGACACAGCGGGACACAGCATAGGACACAGCGAGGACACAACTGAACACAGAGTGGGACACAGTGAGGACACAGCGTGACACAGCCGGGTCCCAGCAGTGGACACAGCGGGACACAGCGGGGGACACATTGGGACACAGCGGGGGACACATGGAGCACTCAGCGGGACAAAGCGGGGACACAACGGCGACTCACCGGGGGACACAGCGGGGGACAAAGCGGGACACCACAGAACACAGTGGGAAACAGCGGGACACAGTGGGGAAACTGCGGGGACACAGGGAGACAAAGCGTGGGACACATAGGGACACAGCGGGGGGACACAGTGGGGGACACAGCGGGACACAGCGGGAAACACAGCGAGGACACAGCGGGACCCAGCGGTACACAGCGTCGATACAGCGGGGACACAACGTTACACAGCGTGGTACACAGCTGTGAACACAACGGGACACAGTGGGAGCACAGCGGGACACAGCGGGACACAGTGGGACACAGCTGGGACAAAGCTTGAGACACAGCGGGGTACAGAGCGGGAGACAAAGGGGACACAGCGAGGACACAGCGGGACACAGCGCTGACACTGCTTGGGACACAACGGGGGACACAGCGGGGGACACAGCCGGACACAGCGGGACACAGCGTGGGACACAGGGGGGATACAGCGGACCCAGCTGA
>NW_012318266.1:0-1868 GCF_000151885.1 Dipodomys ordii
GCTCTGCTCTCTGCTCCACTGCTCTCTATGCTCTCTTATGCTCTCTATGTTCTCTCTCTCTCTCTCTCTCTCTCTCTCTCTCTCTCTCTCTCTCTTCTTCTTCTTCTTCTTCTTCTTCTCTTTCGTCTTCTTCTGCCTTTCCTGCTTCTTCTGCTTCTACTGCTTCTCTTTCTGCTTCTCATTCTGCTTCTGCTTCTCCTTCTGCTTCTCCTATTGCTTCTGCTGACCTTCCTTCTCCTTCTCCTTCTCCTACTTCTGCTTCTCCTTCTGCTTTTGCTTCTTCTGTTTCTCCTGCTTCTCCTTCTGCATCTTCTTCTCCTTCTCCTTCTGCTGCTTCTTCTGCTTCTGCTTCTCCTTCTTCTGCTTCTCCTTCTGCTTCTCCTTCTGCTTCTCCTTCTGCTGCTCCTTCTGCTTCTCGTTTTGCTTCTGATTGTCCTTCTGCTCTTCCTATTCCTAATCCTTCTCTTTCTCCTTCTCCTTCTTCTTCTTCTGCTTTTCGTTCTGCTTCTGCTACTGCTTCTTCTGCTTGTTCTGTTTCTTCTGCTTCAGGTCCTGCTTTTGCTTCTTCAGCTTCTTCTCTTTCTTCTGCTTCTGCTTCTCCTGCTACTGTTTCTTCTCCTTCTCTTTCTGCTTCTCCTTCTGCTTCTGCTTCTCCTTCTGCTCCTTCTCCTTCTTCTGTTTCTTCTTCTTCTTCTGCTTCTCCCGCTTCTGCTTCTTCTGCTTCTCCTTCCTTTCCTCTGCTTCTGCTTCTCCTTCTCCTTCTTCTGCTTCTCTTTCTGCTTCTGCTTCTTCTGATTCTCCAACTAATCCTTCTTCTTTTCCTTCTGTTTCTGCTTCTCTTTCTGCTTCTCCATCTCCTTCTGCTTCACCTTCTGCTGCTCCTTCTCCTTCTTCTGTTTCTCCCTCTGCTTCTGCTTCTGCTTCTTATGCTTCTTCTTGTTCTTCTGCTTCTGCTTCTCCTGCTTCTGCTTCTTATGCTTCTACTGCTTCTTCTTCTGCTTCTGCTTCTCCTGCTTCTGCTTCTACTGCTTCTCCTTATGCTTCTCCTTATGCTTCTCCTTATGCTGCTGCTTCTTCTTCTTCTTCCTCTTCTTCTTCTACTTTTTCGTCGTCTTCTTCTTCTTCTCTTTCTTCTGCTTCTGCTTTTCCTGCTTCTTCTGCTTCTACTGTTTCTCTTTCTGTTTCACATTCTGCTTCTGCTTCTCCTTCTGCTTCTCCTATTGCTTCTGCTCACTTCCTTCTCCTTCTCCTACTTCTGCTTCTCCTTTTGCTTCTGCTTCTTCTGCTTCTCCTGCTTCTCGTTCTGCGTCTTTGTCTGCTTCTGCTTCTCCTTCTGCTGCTTCTTCTGCTTCTGCTACTCCTTCTTCTGCTTCTCCTTCTGATTCTCCTTCTAGCTCTCTTTCTGCTGTTTCTTCTCCTTCTTCTTCTTCTCCCTCTGATTCTTCTTCTTATGCTTATTCTTTTTCTACTGCTTCTGCTTCTCCTGCTTCTGCTTCTTCTGCTTCTACTTCTTCTCCTTATGCTTCTCCTTATGCTTCTCCTTCTCCTTCTTCTTCTTCTTCTTCTTCTTCTTCTTCTTCTTCTTCTTCTTCTTCTTCTTCTTCTTCTTCTTCTTCTTTTTCTTCTTCTTCTTCTTCTTCTTCTTCTTCTTCTTCTTCTCTTTCTTCTGCTTCTGCTTTTCCTGCTTCTTCTGCTTCTACTGCTTCTCTTTCTGCTTCTCATTCTGCTTCTGCTTCTCCTTCTGCTTCTCTTTATGCTTCTGCAGCTCTTCTTTCTCCTACTCCTACTTCTACTTTCTCCATCTGCTTCTGCTTCTACTGCTTCTGATGTTTCTCCTTCTGCATCTTCTATCTGCTTTTCCTTTTGCA
>NW_012318267.1:0-1868 GCF_000151885.1 Dipodomys ordii
TCACTTTCTCCTGTTTCTTCTGCTTCTGCTTCTCCTGTTTCTGCATCTCCTGCTTCTCTTTCTGCTGCTCTTTCTGCTTCTCCTGCTGCTTATCCTTCTCCTGCTCCTTCTTCTGCTTCTTTCTGCTTCTCCTTCTGTTTCTCCTTCTCCTTCTCCTTCTAGTTCTTCTGCTTTTCCTTCTGCTTCTCCTTCTGCTTCTCCTTCTGCTTCTGAATCTTCTGCTTCTTCTGCTACTGCCTCGGCTTCTTCTGCTTCTCCTTCTGCTTCTCCTTCTGCTTTTGCTTCTCTTTCTGCTTCTGCTTCTCCTTCTGCTTCTTCAGATTCCGCTTCTTCTGCTTCTGTGCTTCTACTTCTGCTTCAGGTCCTGCTTCTGTTTCTTTGGCTTCTTCTACTTCTGCTTCTCCTGCTGCTGCTTCTTCTGCTTCTCCTGCTTCTCTTTCTGCTTTTCCTTCTGTTTCTGCTTCTCCTTCTGCTTCTTCTGTTTCTTCTGCTTCTGCTTCTCCTGCTTCTGCTTCTCCTTCTGTTTCTCTGTTTCTGCTTCTCCTTCTCCTTCTTCTGCATCTCCTTCTGCTTCTGCTTCTCCTTCTGCTTCAATTTTTCCTTCTGCTTCTCATTCTGCTTCTGCTTCTTCTGTTTCTTCTGCTTCTCTTGCTTCTGCTTCTCCTGCTTCTCCTACTTCTCATGCTGCTTCTCCTTCTGCGTCTCTTTCTGCTTCTGCTTATCCTTTTGCTTCTCCTACTCCTAATCCTTCTCTTTCGCCTTCTCCTTCTTGTTCCTCTGCTTGTCCTGGTGCTTCTGATTCTGCTTATTCTACTATTTCTGTTTCTTCTGCTTCTGCTTCAGATTGTGCTTCTTCTGTTTCTCCTTCTGCTTCAGATTCTGCTTCTGCTTCTTCGGCTTCTCCTGTTTCTTCTGCTTCTGCTTCTCCTGCTTCTTCTGCTTCTCCCTCTTCTCTTTCTGCTTCTCCTTCTGCTTCTGCTTCTCCTTCTGCTTCTGCTTCTGCTCTTCTCCTTCTTCTGTTTCTTTTGCTTCTGTTTCTTCTGCTTCTTCTTCTTCTGTTTCTTCTGATTCTACTTCTGCTTCTCCTTCTTCTCCTTCTCTTTCTGCTTCTTCTGATTCTCCTCCTTCTCCTTCTTGTTCTCCTTCTGTTTCTGCTTCTCTTTCTGCTTCTGCTTCTCCTTCTGCTGCTCCTTCTCCTTCTCCTTCTTCTGCTTCTCTCACTGCTTCTGCTTCTGCTTCTTTTGCTTATTCTTTTTCTTCTGCTTCAGCTTCTCCTGCTTCTGCTTCTTCTCCTTCTACTGCTTCTCCTTATACTTCTCCTTATGCTTCTCCTTACGCTGCTGCTTCTTTTTCTTCTTCTTCTTAGTCTTCTTCTTCTTCTCTTTCTTCTGCTTCTGCTTTTCCTGCCTCTTCTGCTTCTACTGCTTCTCTTTCTGCTTCTTGTCCTTCTCCTGTTTCTTCTCCTTCTGCTTCTCCTGCTTCTGCTTCTTCTGCTTTTCCTGCTTCTCTTTCTGCTTCTCCTTCTGCTTCTCCTTCTGGTTCTGCTCCTTCTCCTTCTTCTGTTTCTTCTTCTTCTGCTTCTCCCGCTTGTGCTTCTTCTGCTTCTCCTGCTTCTCGTTCTGCTTCTCTTCGTCGGCTTCTCTTTCTATTTCTGCTTCTGCTTCTTCTGACTCTGATTCTTCTCCTTCTTCTTCTCCTTCTGCTTCTGCGTCTTCTGCATTTCCTGCTTCTCCTTCTGCATCTCCTTCTGCTTGTGCTTTTCCTTCTGCTTCTTCTTCTGCTCCGGCTTCTCCTTCTCCTTCTCCTGCTTCTCCGTCTGCAATACATGTTTCTTCTGCTTTTCCTGCTTCTCCTTCTGCTTCTCCTTC
>NW_012318268.1:0-1868 GCF_000151885.1 Dipodomys ordii
AATTGCTTCTGCTGCCCTTCCTTCTCCTTCTCCTTCTCCTACTTCTGTTTCTCCTTCTGCTTCTGCTTCTTCTGCTTCTCCTTCTGCTTCTGCTTCTCCTTCTGCTGCTTCTTCTGCTTCTGCGTCTCCTTCTTCTGCTTCTCCTTCTAATTCTCCTTCTGCTTCTCCTTCTCCTTCTGCTCCTTCTCCTTCTTCTGCTTCTCCCTCTGATTCTGCTTCTTTTGCTTATTCTTTTTCTTCTGCTTCTGCTTCTCTGCTTCTGCTTCTTCTCCTTCTCCTGCTTCTGCTTCTTCTGCTTCTACTGCTTCTCCTTTTGCTTCTCCGTCTCCTCCTCCTCCTCCTCCTCCTTTTTCTTTTTCTTCTTCTTCTTCTTCTTCTTCTTCTTCTTCTTCTTCTTCTTCTTCTTCTTCTTCTTCTTCTTCTTCTTCTTCTTCTTCTTCTTCTTCTTCTTCTTCTTCTCTTTCTTCTGCTTCTTCTTTTCCTGCTTCTTCTGCTTCTACTGCTTCTCTTTCTGCTTCTCATTCTGCTTCTGCTTCTCCTTCTGCTTCTCCTATTTCTTCTGCGGCTCTTCCTTCTCCTACTTCTACTTTCCTTCTGCTTCTGCTTCTTCTGCTTCTCCTTCTGCATCTTCTTCTGCTTCTGCTTCTCCTTCTGCTGCTTCTTCTGCTTCTGTTTCTCCTTCTGATTCTCCTTCTGCTTCTTCTTCTTCTGCTTCTCCTTCTGCTTCTTCTGCTTCTCCTTCTGAATCTCCTTCTGCTTCTCCTTCTGTTTCTCCTTCTCCTTCTCATTCTTCTGCTTTTCTTTCTGCTTCTCCTTCTGCTTCTCCTGCAACTGCTACTGCTTCTTCTGTTTCTTCTGCGTCTCCTTCTGCTTTTGATTCTCTTTCAGCTTCTGCTTCTCCTTCAGCTTCTCATTCAGCTTCTCCAGATTCTGCTTCTTCTGCTTCTCCTGCTTCCGCTTTTGCTTCAGGTTCTGCTTCTGCTTCTTCGGATTCTTATGCTTCTGCTTCTCCTGCTTCTGCTTCTTCTGCTTCTTCTGCTTCCCCTCCTCTTTCTGCTTCTCCTTCTGTTTCTGCTTCTCCTGCTTCTGCTTCTTCTGCTTTTCCTGCTTCTCTTTCTTCTTCTCCTTCTGCTTCTCCTTCTCCTTCTGCTTCTGCTCCTTCTCCTTCTTCTGTTTCTTCTTCTTCTGCTTCTCCCACTTCTGCTTCTTCTGCTTCTCCCGCTTCTCGTTCTGCTTCTCTTCGTCGGCTTCTCTTTCTACTTCTGCTTCTGCTTCTTCGGATTCTGCTTCTTCTACTTCTTCTCTCCTTCTGCTTCTGCTTCTTTTGCTACTCCTGCTTCTCCTTCTGCATCACCTTCTGCTTGTGCTTTTCCGTCTGCTTCTTCTTCTGCTTCTGCTTCTCCTTCTCCTTCTTCTGCTTCTCCGTCTGATTCTGCTTCTTCTGCCTTTCCTGATTCTCCTTCTGCTTCTCCTTCTTCTTCTCCTTCTGTTTCTCCTTCTCCTTCTCGTTCTTCTGCTATTCCTTCTGCTTCTCTTTCTGCTTCTGCATCTTCAGCTTCTTCTGCTACTGCTTCTGCTTCTTCTGTTTCTTCTGCTTCTCCTTCTGCTTCTCCTTCTGCTTTTGCTTCTCTTTCTGCTTCTGCTTCTCCTTCTGGTTCTCCTTCTTCTTCTCCAGATTCTGCTTCTTCTGCTTCTCCTTCCGCTTCAATTCTGCTTCTGCTTCTTCGCCTTCTTCTGCTTCTATTTCTGCTTCTCCTTCTGTTTTCTGCTTCTCTTTCTGCTTCTGTTTCTTCTCCTTCTTCTATTTCTTCTGATTCTGCTTCTCCTGCTTCTGCTTCTCCTGCTTCTCTTTCTGTTTCTCTTTATTC
>NW_012318269.1:0-1868 GCF_000151885.1 Dipodomys ordii
GAAAAAAAAAAAAAAAAAAAAAAAAAAAAAAAAAAAAAACAACCACCTTCTCCTTATCCTTCTCCCTCTTAAAAATAAAAATCATAATCATCTTCTTCTTCTTCATCTTCTTCTTCTTCTTCTTCTTCTTCTTCTTCTTCTTCTTCTTCTTCTTCTTCTTCTTCTTCTTCTTCTTCTTCTTCTTCTTCTTCTTCTTCTTCTCTTTCTGCTGCTTCTGCTTTTCCTGCTTCTTCTTCTTCTACTGCTTCTCTTTCTGCTTCTCATTCTGCTTCTGCTTCTTCTTCTGCTTCTCCTATTGCTTCTGCGGCACTTCCTTCTCCTTCTCCTACTTCTCCTTCTCCTTCTGCTTCTTCTGCTTCTCCTGCTTCTCCTTCTGCATCTTCTTCTGCTTCTGCTTCTCCTTCTCTTTCTTCTTCTGCTTCTGTTTCTCCTTCTGCTTCTCCTTCTGCTTCTTCTGCTTCTCCTTCTGCTTCTCCTTCTGTTTCTCCTTCTCGTTCTTCTGCTTTTACTTTTGCTTCTCCTTCTGCTTCTGCTGCAACTGCTACTGCTTCTGCTTCTTCTGTTTCTTCCGCTTCTCCGTCTCCTTTTGATTCTCTTTCTGCTTCTGCTTCTCCTTCAGCTTCTCATTCTGCTTCTCCAGATTCTGCTTCTTCTGCTTCTCCTGCTTCTCCTTCTGCTTCAGGTTCTGCTTCTGCTTCTTCGGATTCTTATGCTTCTGCTTCTCCTGCTTCTGCTTCTTCTGCTTCCCCTCCTTCTCTTTCTGCTTCTCCTTCTGTTTCTGCTTCTCCTTCTGCTTCTGCTTCTTGTCCTTCTCCTGTTTCTTCTGCTTCTGCTTCTCCTGCTTCTGCTTCTTCTGCTTTTCCTGCTTCTCTTTCTGCTTCTCCTTCTGCTTCTGCTACTCCTTCTTCTTCTGCTCCTTGTATTTTTTCTGTTTCTTCTTCTTCTGCTTCTCCCGCTGTGCTTCTTCTGCTTCTCCTGCTTCTCCTTCTGCTTCTGCTTCTTCTTCTATTTCTTCTGTTTCTTTTGCTTCTGCTTCTCACGCTCTGCTTCTTCTGCTTCTCATGCTTCTCGTTCTGCTTCTCTTCTTCGGCTTCTCTTTCTACTTCTCCTTCTGCTTCTGCTTCTTCTGCTACTCCTGCTACTCCTTCTGCATCTCCTTCTGCTTGTGCTTTTCCTTCTGCTTCTTCTTCTGCTTCTGCTTCTCCTTCTTCTGCTTCTTCGTCTGTTTCTGCTTCTTCTGTTTTTCCTGCTTCTCCTTCTGCTTCTCATTCTTCTTCTCCTTCTGTTTCTCCTTGTCGTTATTCTGCTATTCCTTCTGCTTCTCTATCTGCTTCTGCATCTTCTGCTTCTTCTGCTACTGCTTCTGTTTCTGCTTCTTCTGTTTCTTCTGCTTCTCTTTCTGCTTCTCCTTCTGCTTTTGCTTCTCTTTCTGCTTCTGCTTCTCCTTCTTCTCCAGATTCTGCTTCTTCTGCTTCTCCTTCTTCTCCTTCTGCTTCAGGTTCTGCTTCTGCTTCTTCTGCTTCAGGTTGTGCTTTTCCTTCTGTTTCTGCTTCTGTTTCTGCTTCTGCTTCTTATCCTTCTTCTATTTCTTTTGATTCTGCTTCTCCTGCTTCTGCTTCTCCTGCTTCTCCTTCTGTTTCTCCTTATGCTTCTCCTTCTGCTTCTCCTTCTTCTGCTTCTACTTCTGCTTCTGCTTCTCCTTCTGCATCTTCTTCTGTTTCAATTTCTCTTTCTTCTGCTTTTCATTCTGCTTCTGCTTCTCCTGCTTCTGCTACTTCTGCTTCTCCTGCTTCTCCTTCTGCTTCTCTTTCAAAAAAACTGCTTATCCTTCCGTTTCTCCTACTCCATAATCCTTCTCTTTCTCCTTC
>NW_012318270.1:0-1868 GCF_000151885.1 Dipodomys ordii
AAAAAAATAAAAAGAAAAAACAGCAACATGCTACATCATCATCATCATCCATCGTACATCCTCATCCATCATACTCCGGTTCCTCAGAATTATAATTCAGCTTCTCCTTCTTCACCAATCTCTATCGAGCTTATCAGATTCTCCTGACTTCTCCATATGAAATCCATCAGTATCAGCATCTCATCTGCTAAAAAAAATCAAAAAAAAAAAACAAAAATCAATCTCCAATCACAATCACCATCATGTTCATAATCTTCATCATCTTCTTCATCTTCATCATCTTCTTCTTCATCTTCTACATCATAATAAACATAAAAAATCATCTTCTCAATCTTCTGCTTCTCCTGGTATTTCAGCTTCTACTGCTTCTCTTTTTGCTTCTCATTCTGCTTCTGCTTCTCCTTCTACTTCTCCTATTGCTTCTGCTGCCCTTCCTTCTCCTTCTCCTTCTCCTACTTCTGTTTCTCCTTCTGCTTCTGCTTCTTCTGCTTCTCCTGCTTCTCCTTCTGCATCTTCTTCTGCTTCTGCTTCTCCTTCTGCTGCTTCTCTGCTTCTGCTTCTCCTTCTTCTGCTTTTCCTTCTGATTCTCCTTCTCCTTCTCCTTCTGCTCCTTCTCCTTCTTCTGCTTCTCCCTCTGATTCTGCTTCTTTTGCTTATTCTTTTTCTTCTGCTTCTGCTTCTCCTGCTTCTGCTTCTTCTGCTTCTACTGCTTCTCCTTATGCTTCTCCTTCTCCTCCTCCTCCTCCTCCTCCTCCTCCTCCTCCTCCTCCTCCTCCTCCTCCTTCTTCTTCTTCTTCTTCTTCTTCTTCTCCTTCTTCTTCTTCTTCTCCTTCTTCTTCTTCTTCTTCTTCTTCTTCTTCTTCTTCTTCTTCTTCTTCTTCTTCTTCTTCTTCTTCTTCTTCTTCTTCTTCTTCTTCTCTTTCTTCTGCTTCTTCTTTTCCTGCTTCTTCTGCTTCTACTGCTTCTCTTTCTGCTTCTCATTCTGCTTCTGCTTCTCCTATTCCTTCTGCGGCTCTTCCTTCTCCTACTTCTACTTCTCCTTCTGCTTCTGCTTCTTCTGCTTCTCCTGCTTCTCCATCTGCATCTTCTTCTGCTTCTGCTTCTCCTTCTGCTGCTTCTTCTGCTTCTGTTTCTCCTTCTGCTTCTCCTTCTGCTTCTTCTGCTTCTGCTTCTCCTTCTGCTTCTTCTGCTTCTCCTTCTGATTCTCCTTCTGCTTCTCCTTCTGTTTCTCCTTCTCCTTCTCGTTCTTCTGCTTTTCTTTCTGCTTCTCCTTCTGCTTCTGCTGCAAGTGCTACTGCTTCTTCTGTTTCTTCTGCGTCTCCTTCTTCTTTTGATTCTCTTTCAGCTTCTGCTTCTCCTTCATCTTCTCATTCAGCTTCTCCAGATTCTGCTTCTTCTGCTTCTCCTGCTTCCGCTTTTGCTTCAGGTTTTGCTTCTGCTTCTTCGGATTCTTATGCTTCTGCTTTTCCTGCTTCTGCTTCTTCTGCTTCCCCTCCTCTTTCTGCTTCTCCTTCTGTTTCTGCTTCTCCTTCTGCTTCTGCTTCTTGTCCTTCTCCTGTTTCTTCTGCTTCTTCTCCTTCTATTTCTCCTTGTCGTTATTCTGCTATTCCTTCTGCTTCTCTATCTGCTTCTGCATCTTCAGCTTCTTCTGCTACTGCTTCTGCTTCTTCTGTTTCTTCTGTTTCTCTTTCTGCTTCTCCTTCTGCTTTTGCTTCTCTTTCTGCTTCTGCTTCTCCTTCTGGTTCTCCTTCTTCTCCAGATTCTGCTTCTTCTGCTTCTCCTTCTGCTTCAGGTTCTGCTTTTGCTTCTTCTGCTTCTATTTCTGCTTCTCACATCTGTTTCTGCTTCTCTTTCTGCTTCTGCTTCTT
>NW_012318271.1:0-1868 GCF_000151885.1 Dipodomys ordii
AGAAGCAGAAGCAGAAGGAGAAGCAGAAACAGAAGGAGAAGCAGAAAGAGAAGGAGGGGAAGCAGAAGAAGCGGAAGCAGGAGAAGCAGAAGCATAAGAACCCGAATTAGCAAAAGGAGAACCTCAGGCAGAAGGAGAAGCAGGAGAAGCAGAAGAAGCAGAATCTGGAGAAGCAGAAGGAGAAGCAGAAGGAGAAGCTGAAGCAGAACGAGAATCAAAAGCAGAAGGAGAAGCAGAAGAAACAGAAGAAGTAGAAGCAGTAGCAGTTGTAGCAGAAGCAGAATGAGAAGCAGAAGGAAAAGCAGAAGAACAAGAAGGAGAAGGAGAAGCAGAAGAAGCAGAAGCAGAAGGAGAAGCAGAAAGAGAAGCTGGTAAAGCGGAAGAAGAAGAAGCAGAAGGAGAATAAAGAGAAGCAGAAGAAGGAGAAGGAGAAGCAGAAGCAGAAGCCGAAAAATATGTAGAAGGAAAAGCAGAAGAAGCAGAAGCAGAAGCAGGAAAAGCAGAAGAAGCATAAGCAAAACTAGAAGTAAAAGAAGGAGAAGGAGAAGCAGAGGCAGAAGAAGAAGCATAAGGACAAGTACAAGCATAAGGAGAAGCAGAAGAAGCAGAAGGTGAAGGAGAAGCAGAAGTAGGAGAAGGAGAAGGAGGAGAAGCAGAAGCAGAAGCAGAAGCGGAATGAGAAGCAGAAAGAGAAGCAGGAGAAGCACAAAAGCAGAAGCATGAGAAGCCGAAAGAGAAGAAGCAGAAGAAGCAGAATCAGAATCAGAAGTAGAAGCAGAAGCAGAAGGAGAAGCAGCAGAAGAAGTAGAATCAGAAATTCAGGCAGGAGAAACAGAAGAAACAGAAGCAGAAGCAGAAGGCGAAGCAAAAAGAGAAGGAGAAGGAGAAGGAGAAGTAGAAGAAGCAGCAGAAGGAGAAGCAGCAGAAGAAGCAGAAAAACAAGCAGGAGAAGCAGAAGCACAAAGAGAAGTAGAAGCAGAAGAAGCAGAAGCAGAAGAAGAAGCAGTAGAAGCATAAGAAGCAGAAGCAGGAGAAGCAGAAGCAGAAGATAAAGAAGAAGCATAAGAAGCAGAAGCAGAGGGAGAAACAGAAGAAGGAGAAAGAGCAGCAGAAGGTGAAGCAGATGGAGATGCAGAAGCAGAAAGCGAAGCAGAAACAGAAGGAGAAGAAGAAGGAGAAGTTGGAGAATCAGAAGAAGCAGAAGCAGAAGCAGAAAGAGAAGGAGAAGAAGGAGAAGGAGAAGCAGAAGGAGAAGGCCAAGCAGGAAAAGCAGAAGAAGCAGAAGGGGAGGAGCAGAAGAAGAAGAAGAAGAAGAAGAAACGGAAGAAAGAGAAGGAGCAGAAGGAGAAGCAGAAGCAGAAGGAGAAGCAAAAGAGAAGCAGAAGAAGCTGAAGAAGCAGTAGCAGGAGAAGCAGAAGCAGAAGAAAAAGAAGAAGCCCAAGAAGCAGAATGAGAACCTGAAGCAGAAGGAGAAGCAGAAGCAGCAGAAGCTGGAAAAGTAGAAGCAGAAGAAACAGAACAAGCAGAAGAAGCAGAAGAAGAACGAGAAACAGAAGAAGAACAAGGAGAAAGAGTAGGATTAGGAGTATGGGAAACAGAAGGATAAGCAGAAGCAGAAAGAGAAGGAGAATGAGAAGGAGAAGCAGGAGAAGCAGAAGAAGCAGAAGCAGAATGAAAAGCAGAAGAAGGAGAAATTGAAACAGAAGAAGATGCAGAAGGAGAAGCAGAAGCAGTAGTAGAAGCAGAAGAAGGAGAAGCAGAAGGAGAAGCATAAAGAGAAACAGAATGAGAAGCATGAGAAGCAGAAGCAGGAGAAGCAGAATCAGAAGAATAGAAGAATGGAGAAGGAGCAGAAGCAGAAGAGAAGC
>NW_012318272.1:0-1868 GCF_000151885.1 Dipodomys ordii
GAAGATGAAGAAGAAGATGAAGAAGAATAAGAAGAAGAAGAAGAAGAAGAAGAAGAAGAAGAAGAAGAAGAAGAAGAAGAAGAAGAAGAAGGAGAAGCATAAGGAGAAGCATAAGGAGAAGCATAAGGAGAAGCATAAGGAGAAGCAGTAGATGCAGAAGAAGCAGAAGAAATAGAATAAGCAAAAGAAGCAGAAGCAGAAGCAGTGGGAGAAGCAGAAGAAGGAGAAGGAGCAGCAGAAGGAGAAGCAGAAGCAGAAAGAGAAGCAGAAACAGAAGGAGAATAAAAGGAGAAGCAGGAGAATCATAAGAAGCAGAAGTAGAAACAGAAAGAGAAGTAGAAGAAGGAGAAGCAGAAGTAGAATCAGAAGAAACAGAAGAAGAAGAAGAAGAAAAAGAAGCAAAAGAAACAGAAGAAGGAGAAGAGCAGAAGCAGAAGGAAAAGAAGAAGCAGAAGGAGAAGCAGAAAGAGAAGCAGGAGAAGCTGAAGATGCAGGAGAAGAAGAAGCAGAAGAAACAGGAGAAGCCGAAGAAGCAGAAGCAGAATCTGAAGCAGAAGGAGAAACAGAAGAAGCACAATCTGAAGCAGAAGCAGAAGAAACAGAAATAGTAGAATAAGCAGAAGCAGAAGCACCAGGAGAAGCAGAAGAACAAGAAGGAGAAGGCGAAAGAGAAGGAATAGGAGTAGGAGAAGCAAAAGGATAAGCAGAACCAGAAAGAGACGCAGAAGGAGAAGCAGCACGAGAAGTAGGAGTAGCAGGAGAAGAAGAAGCAGGAGAAGCAGAAGAAACAGAAGGCGCAGAAGCAGAATGAGAAGCAGAAGGAGAAATTGAAGCAGAAGCAGAAGCAGAAGGAGAAGCAGAAGCAGAAGAAGAAGCAGAAGAAGGAGAAGGACAAGGAGAAGGAGAAAGAGAAGCAGAAAGAGAAGCAGAACGAGAAGCAGGAGAAGCAGAAGCTGGAGAAGCCGAAGCAGAAGAAACAGAAGAAGGGGAAGAAGCAGAAGCAGAAGGAGAAGCAGAAACAGAAGGAAAAGCAGAAAGAGAGGCAGGAGAAGCAGAAGAAGCAGCAGCAGAAGAAGCAGAAGCAGAAGACGCCGAAAAAGCAAAAGCAGAACCTGAAGCAGAAGGAGAAGCAGGAGAAGCAGAAGAAGCAGAATCTGGAGAAGCAGAAGGAGAAGCAGAAGCAGAAAGAGAAGCAAAAGCAGAAGGAGAAGCAGAAGAAACAGAAGAAGCAGAGGCAGTATCAGAAGAAGCAGAAGATATAGAAGCAGAAGGAGAAGCAGAAGGAAAAGCAGAAGATCTAGAAGGAGAAGGAGAAACAGGAGTAGAAGCAGAAAGAGAAGCAGAAGAAGGAGCAGTAGAAGGAAAAGCGGCAGGAGAAAAAGAAAGAGCAGCAGAAGGAAAAGCAGGAAATGCAGAAACAAGAGAAGAACAAGCAGAAGAAACAGGAGAAGGACAAGAAGCAGAAGCAGAAGGAGAAGCAGAAAGAGAAGGAGGGGAAGCAGAAGAAGCAGAAGCAGGAAAAGCAGAAGCATAAGAATCCGAAGAAGCAGAAGCAGAACCTGAAGCAGAAGGAGAAGCAGGAGAAGCAGAAGAAGCAGAATCTTTAGAAGCAGAATGAGAAGCAGAAGGAGAAGCAGAAGCAGAAAGAGAATCAAAAGCAGAAGGAGAAACAGAAGAAGTAGAAGCAGTAGCAGTTGTAGCAGAAGCAGAAGGAAAAGCAGTAGGAAAAGCAGAAGAACAAGAAGGAGAAGGAGAAACAGAAAGAGAAGCAGAAGGAGAAGCAGAAAGAGAAGCAGGTAAAGCAAAAGAAGAAGAAGCAGAAGGAGAATCAGAAGGAGAAGCAGAAGAAGGAGAAGGAGAAGCAGAAG
>NW_012318273.1:0-1868 GCF_000151885.1 Dipodomys ordii
GAAGGAGAAGCTGATTCAGATTTGTTTTGCATAAAGAGAAAGAGGGGAAGCTGGAGAAGCAGAAGAAGCCGAATCTGGAGAAGTAGAATGAGAAGCTGAAGTAGAAGCAGAAGCAGAAGCAGAAAGAGAATCAAAAGCGGAAGGAGAAGCAGAAGAAACAGAAGAAGCAGAAGCAGTAGCAGTTGCAGCAGAAGCAGAAGGAGAAGCAGAAGGAAAAGCAGAAGAACGAGAAGGAGAAGGAGAAACAGAAGGAGAAGCAGAAGGAGAATCAGAAGGAGAAGCAGGAGAAGGAGATCAGAAGGAGAAGCAGGAGAAGCAGAAGGAGAAACAGAAGCAGAAGAAGCAGCAGAAGGAGAAGCAGAAGCAGAAGAAGATGCATAAGGAGAAGCAGGAGAAGCAGAAGAAGCAGAAGCAGAAGGAGAAGTAGAAGTAGGAGAAGGAGAAGGAAGCGCCGCAGAAGCAATAGGAGAAGCAGAAGGAGAAGCAGAAGCAGAATGAGAAGCAGAAAGTGAAGCAGTAGAAGCAGAAGAAGCAGGAAAAGAAGAAGCAGAAGAAAAAGAAGAAGAAGAAGAAGAACAAGAAGAAGAACAAGAAGAAGAAGTAGAAGAAGAAGAAGAAGAAGAAGAAGAAGAAGAAGAAGAAGAAGAAGAAGAAGAAGAAGAAGGAGAAGGAGAAGGAGAAGGAGAAGCATAAGGAGAAGACGTAGAAGCAGAAGAAGCAGAAGCAGGAGAAGCAGAAGCAGTACAAAAACAATAAGCATAAGAAGAAGAATCAGAGGGAGAAGCAGAAGAAGGAGAAGGAGCAGCAGAAAGAGAAGTAAAAGGAGAATCAGAAGGAGAAGCAGAAGAAGGAGTAGCAGAAGAAGCAGCAGAAGTAGAAGCAGAAGCAGAAGAAGATGCAGAACGAGAAGCAGGAGAAGCAGAAGAAGCAGATGCAGAAGGAGAAGCAGAAGTAGGAGAAGGAGAAGGAGAAGGAAGGGCAGCAGAATCAATAGGAGAAGCAGAAGCAGAATGAGAAGCAGAATGAGAAGCAGAAAGAGAAGCAGTAGAAGCAGAAGAAGCAGGAAAAGCAGAAGAAAGAGAAGAAGAAGACGAAGAAGAAGAAGAAGAAGAAGAAGAAGAAGAAGAAGAAGAAGAAGAAGAAGAAGAAGAAGAAGAAGAAGAAGAAGAAGAAGAAGAAGAAGAAGACGAAGAAGAAGAAGAAGAAGAAGCATAAGGAGAAGCATAAGGAGAAGCATAAGGAGAAGCATAAGGAGAAGCAGTAGAAGCAGAAGAAGCAGAAGCAGGAGAAGCAGAAGCAGAAGAAAAAGAATAAGCAAAAGAAGCAGAAGCAGAAGCAGTGGGAGAAGCAGCAGAAGGAGAAGGAGAAGGAGCAGCAGAAGGAGAAGCAGAAGCAGAAAGAGAAGCAGAAACAGAAGGAGAACAAGAAGGAGAAGCAGGAGAATCAGAAGAAGCAGAAGTAGAAGCAGAAATTGGAGAAGGAGAAGCAGAAGTAGAAGCAGAAGAAACAGAAGAAGAAGCAGAAGAAACAGAAGCAAAAGAAACAGAAGAAGGAGAAGAGCAGAAGCAGAAGCAGAAGGAGAAGCAGAAGCGAAGGAGAAGCAGAAAGAGAAGCAGGAGAAGCAGAAGAAGCAGGAGAAACAGGAGAAGCCGAAGAAGCAGAAGCAGAATCTGAAGCAGAAGGAGAAACAGAAGAAGCACAATCTGAAGCAGAAGCAGAAGAAACAGTAATAGTATAATAAGCAGAAGCAGAAGCAGCAAGAGAAGCAGAAGCAGAAGAAGTCGGAGAAGGCGAGAGAGAAGGATTAGGAGTAGGAGAAGCAAAAGGATAAGCAGAAGCAGAAAGAGACGCAGAAGGAAAAGCAGCAC
>NW_012318274.1:0-1868 GCF_000151885.1 Dipodomys ordii
TTCTGTGAGAAATATATCTAAATGTGATTCTGATTGTTATATCATATCATGAAAAAAAAGTAGGTTTAAGATATCAGTTTGATGTGTATGAAAATGTTGTCGATGATGAGGATGAATTAGTTTAGGAAGATGAAGAAGATGATGAAGAATAAGATGAAGTTGAAGATGAAGAACGACGAGCAGGAGGAGGAGGTGGTGGAGGAGGAGGAGGAGGAGAAGGAGAAGCATAAGGAGAAGCAGTAGAAGCAGAAGAAGAAGAAGCAGGAGAAGCAGAAGCAGAAGAAAAAGAATAAGCAAAAGAAGCAGAATCAGAGGGAGAAGCAGAAGAAGGAGAAGGAGCAGAAGGAGAAGGAGAAGCAGAAGGAAAATCAGAAGGAGAAGCAGAAGAAGGAGAAGCAGAAGCAGAAGAATCAGCAGAAGGAGAAGCAGAAGCAGAAGAAGATGCAGAAGGAGAAGCAGGAGAAGCAGAAGAAGCAGAAGCAGAAGGAGAAACAGAAGTAGGAGAAGGAGAAGGGGAAGGAAGGGCAGCAGAAGCAATAGGAGAAGCAGAAGGAGAAGCAGAAGCAGAATGAGAAGCAAAAAGAGAAGCAGTAGAAGCAGAAAAACCAGGAGAAGCAGAAGAAAGAGAAGAAGAAGAAGAAGAAGAAGAAGAAGAAGAAGAAGAAGAAGAAGAAGAAGAAGAAGAAGAAGAAGAAGAAGCATAAGGAGAAGCATAAGGAGAAGCATAAGGAGAAGCAGTAGAAGCAGGAGAAGCAGAAGCAGGAGAAGCAGAAGCAGAAGAAAAAGAATAAGCAAAAGAAGCAGAAGCAGAAGCAGGGGGAGAATCAGAAGAAGGATAAGGAGAAGGAGCAGCAGAAGGAAAAGCAGAAGCAGAATGAGAAGAGGAAACAGAAGGAGAACAAGAAGGAGAAGCAGGAGAATCAGAAGAAGCAGAAGTAGAAGCAGAAAGAGAAGGAGAAGAAGGAGAAGCAGAAGTAGCATCAGAAGAAACAGAAGAAGAAGAAGCAGAAGAACCAGAAGCAAAAAAACAGAAGAAGGAGAAGAACAGAAGCAGGAGCTGAAGGAGAAGCAGAAGCAGAAGGAGAAGCAGAAAGAGAAGCAGGAGAAGCAGGAGAAGCAGAAGCAGAAGAAACAGGCGAAGCCGAAGAAGCAGAATCATAATCTGAAGCAGAAGGAGAAACAGAAGAAGCACAATCTGAAGCAGAAGCAGAAGAAACAGTAATAGTAGAATAAGCAGAAGCAGAAGCAGCAGGAGAAGCAGAAGAAGAAAAAGGAGAAGGCGAGAGAGAAGGATTAGGAGTAGGAGAAGCAAAAGGATAAGCAGAAGCAGAAAGAGACGCAGAAGGAAAAGCAGCACGAGAAGTAGGAGAAGCAGGAGAAACAGAAGACGCAGAAGCAGAATGAGAAGCAGAAGGAGAAATTGAAGCAGAAGCAGAAGGAGAAGCAGAAGCAGAAGGAGAAACAGAAGAAGGAGAAGGAGAAGCAGAAAGAGAAGCAGAACGAGAAGCAGGAGAAGCAGAAGCAGGAGAAGCAGAAGCAGAAGAAACAGAAGGAGAAGAAGCAGAAGGAGAAGCAGAAACAGAAGGAAAAGCAGAAAGAGAAGCAGGAGAAGCAGAAGAAGCAGCAGCAGGAGAAGCAGAAGCAGAAGAAGCCGAAGAAGCAGAAGCAGAACCTGAAGCATAAGGAGATACAGGAGAAGCAGAAGAAGCAGAATCTGGAGAAGCACAAGGAGAAGCAGAAGCAGAAAGAGAAGCAAAAGCAGAATGAGAAGCAGAAGAAACAGAAGAAGCAGAGGCAGTAGCAGAAGAAGCAGAAGATGCAGAAGCAGAAGGAGAAGCAGAAGTAAAAGCAGAAGAACGAGAAGGAGT
>NW_012318275.1:0-1868 GCF_000151885.1 Dipodomys ordii
GAAGCAGATAGAAGAAGCAGGTTGAAGAAGTATCAGATGAAGGAGTAGGAGTTGTAGGTGTAGCAGTTGCTGTAGAACTTGTAGAAGCATAAGATGTATTATCTGAAGCAGTTTGTGTAACAGAAGAAGGAGTAGGTGCAGCAGTGGTTGAAGCTGAAGGAGATGAAGATGCAGTAAGAGAAGCAGAAACAGAAGGAAAAGAAGAAGGTTTAGTTGGAGAATCAGAAGAAGCAGAAGCAGAAGCAGAAAGAGAAGCAGAAGAAAGAGAAGAAGAAGCAGAGGAAAGGAAGTAGATGCATAAGAAGCAGAAGCGGGAGAAGCAGCAGAAGAAGAATAAACAGATGAAGGAGAAGGAGAAGAAGGTGAAGCAGAAGCAGAAGGAGAAGCAGAAAGAGAAGCAGAAGAAGCATTAGCAGGAGAAGCAGAAGCAGAAGTAACATAAGAAGTCGAAGAAGCCGAAGCAGGACCTGAAGCAGAAGAAACAGATCAAGCAGAAGAAGCAGAAGCAGAACGAGAAGCAGAAGAAGAAGAAGGAGAAGGAGAAAGAGAAGGATTAGGTGTAGGAAGAGCAGAAGGAGAATCAGAAGCAGAAAGAGAAGCTGAAGGAGAAGCAGAAAGAGAAGCTGTAGGAGAAGCAGAAGAAGGAGAAGCAGAAGCAGAAGAAGCAGGAGAAGGAGAAGCAGAAGCAGAAGAAGATGCAGAAGGAGAAGCAGGAGAAGCAGAAGAAGCAAAAGCAGGAGAAGCAGAAGTAGGAGAAGGAGTATGAGAAGGAAGGGCAGCAGAAGGAATAGGAGAAGCAGAAGGAGAATCAGAAGCAGAATGAGAAGCAGAAAGAGAACCAGTAGAAACAGAAGAAGCAGGAAAAGCAGAAGCAGACGAAAGAGAAGAAGAAGAAGAAGAAGAAGAAGAAGAAGAAGAAGAAGAAGAAGAAGAAGAAGAAGAAGAAGAAGAAGAAGAAGAAGAAGAAGAAGAAGAAGAAGAAGAAGAAGATGAAGAAGAAGAAGCATGAGGAGAAGCAGTAGAAGCAGAAGAAGCAGAAGCAGGAGAAGCAGAAGATAAAAAATAAGCAAATGAATCAGAAGCAGAAGCAGTGATAGAAGCAGAAGAAGGAGAAGGAGCAGCAGAAAGAGAAGCAGAAGCATAAAGAGAAGCAGAAACAAAAGGAGAACAAGAAGGAGAAGCAGGAGAATCAGAAGAAGCAGAAGTAGAAGCAGAAAGAGGAGAAGAAGGAGAAGCAGAAGTAGAATCAGAAGAAACAGAAGAAGAAGAAGCAGAAGAAATAGAAACAAAAGAAACAGAAGAAGGAGAAGAGCAGAAGCAGAAGCAGAAGGAGAAGCAGAAGGAGAAGCAGAAAGAGAAGCAGGAGAAGTAGAAGAAGCAGAAGCAGAAGAAACAGGAGAAGCCGAAGAAGCAGAAGCAGAATCTGAAGCAGGAGAAACAGAAGAAGCGCAATGTGAAGAAGAAGCAGAAGAAACAGAAATAGTACAATAAGCAGAAGCAGAAGCAGAAGGAAAAGCAGAAGAAGAAGAAGGAGAAGGCGAAAGAGAAAGATTAGGAGTAGGAGAAGCAAAAGGATAAGCAGAAGCAGAAAGAGACGCAGAAGGAGAAGCAGCACGAGAAGTAGGAGAAGCAGGAGAAACAGAAGAAGCAGAATCTGGAGAAGAAGAAGGAGAACCAGAAGGAGAAGCAGAAGCAGAAAGAGAAGCAAAAGCAGAAGGAGAAGCAGAAGGAGAAGCAGAAGAAGCAGAATCAGGAGAAGCAGAAGCGGAAGAAAAAGAATAAGCATAAGAAGCAGAAGAAGAAGCAGAGGGAGAAGCAGATGATGGAAAAGGAGCAGCAGAACGAGAAGCAGAAGCATAAAGAGAAGC
>NW_012318276.1:0-1868 GCF_000151885.1 Dipodomys ordii
CAAATATATTATATTTTTCTTGAGTTTGCTCATGTTGTTGCAGGGCAGTTGGCCTCCGGGTCTAATAAGAGTATGCGGGCAGCTATCTTCGGTACAGAGCCATAGACGATAGAGTTCTCCGGACAACTGCGCTAGAGAACGGCATAGCCACCCGGTGCAAGCAGGGTCAATTCCTTTCCCATAGAGATCCCCAGCATGATTATGCAAATCCCCGGAATCATAACAACCTATATGTATCTCCTCTCCCCCCGCCCCTCCCCGCCTTCGGGCTTCCCTGGAGTCCTGCTCCTAATTATCTCTTTAATATCTCTTTATCTTCCAGCCCCTGCTTCCTGACCGGATGGTGATATCTGAAGCACTCAGCGGCAACCAGACAGCCAGAGGGGAACGCGAGCCATCCATGCAGGTGGCATAACCGTCCATCCTCACCCCCCCCCGCAGGCGATTACTCGACCCAGACCACGACCTCCGACCCTCCTCCCACACCAAAATCCACAACCCTACCCTCGGAACAAAATAAAACCAATTTGCTTGAATCTCACGCTGCCTTTTGTTTGTAATTGACGCAATAGGCGAAGGGGAGGGATCTCATTTCTGGTGCCTGACGGGGGAGGGGGTGAGGGGGGAGGGGGCGGGGGAATTGGAGAGGAGAGAAGAGGGGGCAGAGGGCATCTCAGTGTATCTGTGTGTATGCGTGCGTGCATCTTTGAGGAAACTCAAAGATCGGACGCGACAGAGCATGTACCAGACAGCCAGAGGGGAACGCGAGCCATCCATGCAGGTGGCGTAACCGTCCATCCTCACCCCCCCCCGCAGGCGATTACTCGACCACGACCACGACCTCCGACCCCCCCCTCGCACCAAAACCCACAACCCTACCCTCGGAACAAAATAAAACAAATTTGCTTGAATCTCACGCTGCCTTTTGTTTGTAATAGACGCAATAGGCGAAGGGGAGGGATCTCATTTCTGGTGCCTGACGGGGGGGGGAGGGGGGAGGGGGCGGGAGAATTGGAGAGAAGAGAAGAGGGGGCAGAGGGCATCTCAGTGTATATGTGTGTGTGCGTGCGTGCATCTTTGAGGAAACTCAAAGATCGGACGCGACAGAGCATGTATGTAGTCCAGCCGGACCAATTCACCACGTCTCTGTCTCTTGTCTCTCTGTTTCTGTTTCTCTATTTCTCTCTCTGTGTCTCTCTTTGTCTCTGTCTGTCTGTCTGTCTGTCTGTCTATCTCTCTCTCTCTCTCTCTCTGTCTCTCGTTTGAATTCTCTCTCCCGCCCGCCCGCCCGCCCGCACTCCCTCCCTCCTTTTCCTCTCGACTTGCCAGTCAATCCTGGGGCTTGAGCTACTGTACTGGCGCTCCAACACACAAGGGTCCCACTCCGAGCCTGCCTGCCTGCCTGCCTGCCTATGCATGGGCCCCATACTCCAACGAGGCACATCATCATCCCCACCCCACCCCTTCTCTGAAAAGAAGGCAGTCTCTCTCGGGGCCAGCCAGCCTGGGCCGGTTTTCTCAGTCAGTCAGTGCGTGGTTTGTTTGTTCTTTTTTTTCCCCCATGCATTTCATGAGAGAAAACTGCAATTCACAAAACCACCGCTAGATGGCGCGCGTTCGCCGTCGACAAGGTGGATGGGGCGGCGGGAGGGGCAAAACACGGGTCGGGTCAGTCACTCACTCAGTCAGTCAGTCCTCACCTACCCGGCAGTGGGGAGTGAGAGTTCTGACATACACATACATATAGGTTGTTATGATTCATTAATATCATCATTTGCTTTTCCTCTGTCGTAGCCATGACGACGGGGAGGGGGGAGGGCGGGGTTTCGACCGCCAGCCGACGTGTTGCGGAGGAGGAGGGGGAGGGG
>NW_012318277.1:0-1868 GCF_000151885.1 Dipodomys ordii
TCCCGCTGTGTCCCGCTTTGTACCCCGCAGTGTCCTGCTGTGTCGCCCGATTTGTCCCGCTGTGTCCCGCTGTGTCCCCACTGTGTCCAGCTGTGTCCCCGCTGTGTCCCTGCTGTGTCCCGCTGTGTCCCCGGCTGTGTCCCCCGCTGTGTCCCGCTCTTTCACGCTGTGTCCTGCTGTGTCATTGCTGTGTCCCCATTTGTGTCCCACTGTGTCCTCGCTGGGGCCCCCGCTGGGTCCCGCTGTGTCCCCATGTGTCACGCTGTGTCCTCGATGTGTATCCATCTGTGTCCCGCTGTGCCCTTGCTGTGTCCCCCGCTGTGTCCCCGATGTGTCCCGCTGTGTCCCACTGTGTCCCCACTGTGTCCCGCTGTGTCCCCGCTCTGTCCCCTACTGTGTCCTGCTATGTCCCCGGCTGTGTCCCCCGCTGTGTCCCGCTCTTTCACCCTGTGTCCTGCTGTGTCCTTGCTGTGTCCCCATTTGTGTCCCGCTGTGTCCTCCCTGGGTCACCCGCTGGGTCCCGCTGTGTCCCCATGTGTCACGCTGTGTCCTCGCTGTGTATTCCTCTGTGTCCCGCTGTGTCCTTGCTGTGTACCCCACTGTGTCCCCGCTGTGACCAGATGTGTCCCTGCTGTGTCCCCCTCTGTGTCCCGCTGTGTCCCGCTGTGTCCCCGGCTGTGTCCCCCGCTGTGTCCGCTCTTTCCCGCTGTGTCCCGCTGTGTCCTTGCTGTGTCACCAATTTGTTTCCCGCTGTGTCCTCTCTGTGTCCCCCGCTGTGTCCCGCTGTGTCCCCATGTGTCACGTTGTGTCCTCTCTGTGTATCCCTCTGTGTCCCGCTGTGTCCTCGCTGTGTCCCTCACTGTGTCCCCGCTGTGACCCGCTGTGTCCCTGCTGTGTCCCGCTGTGTCCCGCTGTGTCCCCGATGTACTCCGCTGTGTCCCGTTGTGTCCCCGCTGTCTGCAGGTGTGTCCCCGCTGTCCCTCGCTGTGTTCCCCGCTCTGACCCTCTGTGTTCTCGCTGGGTTCCGCTGTGTCCCGCTGTGTCCCGCTGTGTCCCCGCTGTCCACCAGTGTGTCACCGCTGTCCCCCGCTGTGTCCTCCACTGTGTCCCGCTGTGCCCTCGCTGTGTCTCACTGTGTCCCCGCTTTGTCTCCGCTGTGTCCCGGTGTGTCCCTGGTGTGTCCTCGCTGTGTAACCGCTGAGTCCCTCTGTGTGCCCGCTGTGTCCCACTGTGTCCCCCGCTGTGTCCCTGCTGTGTCCCCACTGTGTCCCCGCTGTGTTCTGCTGTGTCCCCGCTGTGTCCCGCTGTGTCCCGCTGTGTCCCCGCTGTGTCCCGATGTGTACCGCTGTGTCTGCCTCTGTGTACCCCGCTGTGTCCTGCTGTGTCTCCCGTTGTGTCCTGCTGTGTCCTCGCTGTGTCCCCCGCTGTTTCCCGCTATTTTCCCCGCTGTGCCATGCGCTGTGTCCTTTGATGTGTCCCCAGCTGAGTCCCGCTGTGTCCCCCGCTGTTTACCGCTGTGTCCCCCACTGTGTCCCCCGCTTTGTCCCCACTGTGTCCCCGCTGTGTCCCGCTGTGTCCCGCTGTGACCCTCTGTGTCGCCCTCTGTGTCCCCCTGTGTCTCCGTTGTTTCCCACTGTGACCCCCGCGCTGTCCTGCTGTGTCCCCGTTGTCCACCGGTGTGTCCCCTCTGTCCCCCGCTGTGTCCCCGCTGTGTCCCGCTGTGTCCCGCTGTGTCGCCGCTTTGTCACTGCAGTGTCTCGCTGTGTCCCGCTGTGTCCACGCTGTGTCCCGCTCTGTCCAAGGCTGTGTCCCGCTGTGTCCCCCGCTGTGTTCCACTGTGTCGCTGCTGTGTCCTGCTGTGTCCACGG
>NW_012318278.1:0-1868 GCF_000151885.1 Dipodomys ordii
TGTGTCCTTGCTTTGTCACCTGTTGTATCCCGCTTTGTCCCCCCTGTGTCCGCCGCTGTGTCCCACTGTATTTCCCGCTGTGTCCCGCTGTGTCTCCAGCTGTGTCCCCGCTGTGTCCCCCGCGTTGTCCTCGCTGTGTCCCTCTTTGTCCCCCGCTGTGTCCTTGCTGTGTTCCCCGCTGTGTCCCGCTGAGTCCTCCACTGTGTCCCCTGCTCTGTCACGCTGTATCCCCCACTGTGTCCCGCTGTGTTCCGCTTTGTCCCCCACTGTGTCCCACTGTGTTCCGCTTTGTCCCCCTCTGTGTCCCTGCTGTGTCCCCGCTGTGTCCAACTCTATCCCGCTGTGTCCCGCTGTGTCACGCTCTGTCCCCCGCAGAGTCCCGCTGTGTCCCCGCAGAGTCCCGCTGTGTCCCCGCTGTGTCCCACTTTGTCCCCCCTGTGTCCGCCACTGTGTCCAGCTGTATCCCCTGCTGTGTCCCGCTGTGTCCCCAGCTGTGTCCCTGCTGTGTCCACTGCGTTGTCCTCGCTGTGTCCCTCTGTTTCCCTCTGTGTACCCCCACTGAGTCCCGATGTGTCCCCCACTGTGTACCCCGCTGTGTCCAGCTGTGTACCACGCTGTGTCCAGCTGTGTCCCAGCTGTGTCCCGCTGTGTCCCCTGCTGTGTCCAGCTGTGTCCCCGCTGTGTCCCCCGCTGTGTCCGGCTGTGTCCCCCGCTGTGTCCCGCTGTTACCAATGCTGTGTCCCCGCTGTGTCCGGCTGTGTGCCCAATATTTCCCGCTGTGTCCCCGCTGTGATCCCGCTTTGTCCCCGCTGTGTCCAGCTGTGTACCCCGCTGTGTCCAGCTGTGTCCCTACTCTGTCCTGATGTGTCCTCACTGTGTCCCCCGTTGTGTCCCGCTGTGTCCCACTGTGTCCCCGCTGTGTCCTGCTGTGTCCCGTTGTGTCCCCGCCGTGTCCCCGCTGTGTCACGGTGTGTACCCCGCTGTGTCCAGCTGTGTCCCAGCTCTGTCCCGCTGTGTCCACCACTGTGTCCCGCTGAGTCCCCTGCTGTGTCCCCCGCTGTGTCCTGCTGTGTCCTCCGCTGTCTCCCGCTTTGTGCCCCGCTGTCTCCCGCTCTGTCCCCCGCTGTGTCTCAAGCTTTGGCCCCACTGTGTCCTGCTGTGTCCCTCTGGGTCCCCCCTGTGTCCCGTTGTGTCCAAAGCTGTGTACCTCGCTGTGTCCCGCTGTGTCCCTCAATGTGTCCCCCGCTGTTTCCTGCTGTGTCCCCCGCTGTGTCCCCCACTGTGTCCCGCTGTATTCCGCTGTGTCCCCCACTGTGTCCCGCTGTATTCCGCTTTGTCCCCCACTGTGTCCCGCTGTGTTCCGCTTTGTCCCCCGCTGTGTCACTGATGTGTCCCCGCTGTGTCCAGCTGTGTCCCGCTGTGTCCTGCTGTGTCACGCTGTGTCCCCCGCTGAGTCCGCTGTGTCCTCGCTGTGTCCCTCGCAGTGTCCCGCAGTGTCCTCGCTGTGTCCCCTTCTGTGTCCTCCTGTGTTCCCCGCTGTGTCCCGCTGTGTCCCTGCTGTGACGCGCTGTGTTCTGCTGTGTCCCCGCTGTATCCCTTTTGTGTCCCGCTGTGTATCACGCTGTGTCCAGCTTTGTCCCCGCTGTGTCTCGCTGTGTCCCATGCTCTGTCCCCCACTGTTTTCCGCTGTGTCCCCTGCTGTGTCCCGCTGTGTCCCCCGCTGTGT
Organism: Dipodomys ordii; assembly: GCF_000151885.1. Classification (NCBI taxonomy): domain Eukaryota; kingdom Metazoa; phylum Chordata; class Mammalia; order Rodentia; family Heteromyidae; genus Dipodomys; species Dipodomys ordii. Next base: position 1,727 of record NW_012318278.1, read on the forward strand.
CCTGCTGTGTCTCCGCAAGGTCACCCCTGTTCCACGCTGTGTCCCGCTGTGTTCCCTGGTGTCCCGCTATGTCCACCACTGTGTCCCAATTGTGTCCCCAGCTGTGTAACCCGCTGTGTAACGCTGTGTTCCCTCTGTGTGC
>NW_012318279.1:0-1868 GCF_000151885.1 Dipodomys ordii
CTTTTTTTGGTGCTGTTCATTTTCTTTTCCTGTGAGCCCCTGAGGCCTAGGACCACAGGATGGGCTCTGGGTCCAGAGGCTGCACCATCCCAGGCTAGGGTGATGGAAACTGAGGAGAAGTTGCCACAACTGAGTTCAAACCCCATGCTTGGCAAAAATTAATTAATTAATTAACAACACTATTGAAGCTCCCTGTCATGGATTTTGTGCCATTTTGTTGTCTACCAGGCCAGGGATGTCACCTTGGGATCTGGGTAATTCTGATGCACTTGGGGCAGGGGATGGGAGAAAAGGGAAGCTCTCCTCCCTTGAAGACAAGGAATTCAGGCCTGTTCCCTAAGCCTGAATTCAATCCCCAGCCTTGGAGAACATAACATTTATACACATTTTTATTATATCATTTATACTCACATCCATGCATTCAGTCTATATCTTATTTGTTGGAATGATTCATTATATTTTATTATATATTTATTTGTTTACCATTTATTTTATGGACTGTGAGTGCACCTATAACATTTATTACATTCATTCAAATCTATTCCATAGCATGTAGCTTTGCAGACAAATTATAAACATCATACCTGATACCCAGCACTTGCACAGAAAAGGAAAACAGGTATTATACTTGCAATCTTACTCCAGGAAGACATTTTTAGCAATGCTGGGACCTGAACTGAGGGCCTAGAGGCCCAAATCACGAATGTGTGAGTGTCAGCACGGCAGCCTCTAGCTCATTCAGGTGCCAGGTGGAGCCCAGGACCTAGGATGGAGACACAGGTTTGGCCAAAGTAGCAGTACCTCTCTATGCAGATGATGGTATACAAATAAATATATATTTAGATATTGCCAGTGATGTCTATCTAGTATTCAATGACGTATACTACCTGCCTAGTGATTCTCAGATATTTAGTGAGGACTCCATTTAATCAATATTATTTTTTAGGGGAGAGTGCTTGTGTTGCATGCATGAGTCCCGGGTTCGATTCCTCAGCAACACACGATCAGAAAAAGCCGGGAATGGCGCTGTGTCTCACATGGTACTGCGCTAAACCAGAGATGAAATGCTGAGGGACAACGTCCAGGCCCAGAGTTCAGGCCTGAAAGCACACACACACACACACACACACACACACACACACACACACACACACACAGATTATTATTTTAATGCATAATACACTATAAATAAAATCAATCAACATCTTGTGAATTCTGGCTTTAATTTTATGCTAGACTAACTGACAAACTATTCTTCCAACCATGACATTGACCACATACCTCTAGTGTTCCTATGGACAAGCAATACTTACTTATACTCTCTAGCTCTTTGTAAATGTCATGACCGGGATTCAAACTCAGGGTCCAGATGTGCAGATTGGCCTATGGCTTCGCTGACAGCCTGCTGACAGCAATTCCAGGTGACCTACAGGTTGCAGTTGTGTCATTTGGACCCGGTATAGTCACCATGCACGGAAGACAAACCAAGAAACCTCTAACTGTTCGCAATTCATGGCTATTTTTCCTTGCCATTTTCACATTTTTTTCCCTGTCAGCCCCTGAGGCCTAGGATCCTAGGATGGGCTGTGGGTCTAGAAGCTGTATCAACCCAGACTAAGTTGATGGAAGCTGAGGCAGAGTTGCCACGACCTAACTTCAAGATCCGTGCTTGGCTAAATAAATAAATAAATAAAATATATAGAAAATAAAATAAAATAAATTTTAAAAATATAAAAATATTAAAAATACAAATGGAGCTCCCTGGCTTGGAATGCGTGCTCATTTTTTTTTTCTGCCAGGCCTGGGATTTGAACTTGGAGTCTGGGAAAATGTAATGCACTGTGGGGAATGGGGAAACTCCCCCTCTT
>NW_012318280.1:0-1867 GCF_000151885.1 Dipodomys ordii
TCATTCTGCTTCTGCATCTCCTTCTGCTTCACCTTCTGCTGCTCTTTCTCCTACTTCTGTTTCTCCATCTGCTTCTGCATCTTATGCTTCTTTATTTCTTCTGTTTCTGCTTCTCCTGCTTCTGCTTCTTATGCTTCTACTGCTTCTTCTTCTGCTTCTGCTTCTACTTCTCTTTGTGCTTCTGCTTCTCCTGCTTGTTTTTCTGCTTCTTCTGCTGCTTCTCCTTCTGCTGCTTCTTCTCCTTCTCCTTCTGCTTCTCTTTTTGCTTCGCCTTCTGCTTCTGCTTCTGCTTCTTCTGTTTCTCCTGCCTGAATTTCTAATTCTACTTCTTCTGCTGCTTCTCCTTCTGCTTCTACTTCTGATTCTGATTCTGCTTCTTCTGCTTCTTCTCTTTCGGCTTCTCCTTCTTCTGCTTCTTGTGCTTCTCCTGCTTCTCTTTCTGCTTCTCATTCCGCTTCTGCTTCTCCTTCTGCTTCTGCTTCTCCTCCTTCTCCTTCTCCTACTTCTGCTTCTCCTTCATCTTCTGCTTCTTCTGCTTCTCCTTCTGCATCTCCTTCTGCTTGTGCTTGGCCTTATGATTCTTCTTCTGCCTCTGCTTTTCCTTCTCCTTCTTTTGCTTCTCCTTTTGCTTCTGCTTCTTCTGCTTTTCCTGCTTCTTCTTCTGCTTCTGCTTCTTCTGCTTCTCCTTCTGCATCTTCTTCTGCTTCTGCTTCTCCTTCTCCTTCTTCGCTTCTCCTTCTGATTCTCCTTCGCTTCTTCTTCTTCGCTTTACCGCTTCTCTTTCTGCTTCTCCTTCTGCTTCTCCTTCTGTTTCTCCTTCTCCTTCTTGTTCTTCTGCTTTTCCTTCTGCTTTTCCTACTGCTTCTGCTACAACTGCTACTGCTTCTACTTCTTCTGTTTCTTCTGCTTCTCCTTCTGCTTTTGTTTCTCTTTCTGCTTCTGCTTCTCCTTCTGCGTCTCATTCTGCTTCTAAAGATTCTGCTTCTTCTGCTTCTCCTGCTTCTTCTTCTGCTTCAGGTTCTGCTTCTGCTTCTTCGGATTCTTATGCTTCTGCTTCTCCTGCTTCTGCTTCTTCTGCTTTCCCTCCTTCTCTTTCTGCTTCTCCTTCTCCTTCTGCTTCTTGTCCTTCTCCTGTTTCTTCTGCTTGTTCTTCTCCTGTTTCTGCATTTCCTGCTTCTCCTTCTGCTGCTCTTTCTGTTTCTCCTGCTGCTTTTCCTTCTACTGCTCCTTCTTCTGCTTCTCTTTCTGCTTCTACTCCTGTTTCTCCTTCTCCTTCTCCTTCTAGTTCTTCTGCATTTCCTTCTGCTTCTCCTTCTGCTTCTGAATCTTCTGCTTCTTCTGCTACTGCCTCTGCTTCTTCTGTTTCTTCTGCTTCTCCTTCTGCTTTTGCTTCTCTTTCTGCTTCTGCTTCTCCTTCTGCTTCTCCAGATTCTGCTTCTTCTGCTTCTCCTGCTTCTCCTTCTGCTTCTGCTTCTTCTGCTTCTCCTGCTTCTCCTTCTACATCTTCTTCTGGTTCTGTTTCTCCTTCTCTTCTTCTGCTTCTCCTTCTGATTCTCCTTCTGCTTCCTCTTCTTCTGCTTTACCTGCTTCTCTTTCTGCTTCTCCTTCTACTTCTCCTTCTGTTTCTCCTTCTCCTTCCTGTTTTTCTGCTTTTCCTTCTGCTTCTGCTACACCTGCTACTGCTTCTACTTCTTCTGTTTCTTCTGCTTCTCCTTCTGCTTTTGATTCTCTTTCTCCTTCTGCTTCTCCTTCTGCGTCTCATTCTGCTTCTCCAGATTCGTCTTCTTCTGCTTCTCCTGCTTCTCCTTCTGCTTCAAAGATTCTGCTTCGCCTTCTTCAGACATTACTTATGCTTCTGCTTCTCCTG
>NW_012318281.1:0-1867 GCF_000151885.1 Dipodomys ordii
TCCCCCGCTTTGTCCCGCTGTGTCCCCGCAGTGTCCCCGCTGTGTCCCGCTGTTTCCCACTGTGTCCTGTAGTGTCCCGATTTGTCCCCCGCTATGTCCCCTGCTGAGTCCCCTCTGTGTCCCCGCTGTGTCCCGCTGTGTCCCCCGCTGTGTCCCGCTGTGTCCCCCGCTGTGTCCTGCTGTGTCCCGCTGTGTCCTGCTGGGTCCCGCATTGTCCCCGCTGTGTCCCCGCTGTGTCCCGCCGTGTCCCCGCAGGTTCACCGCTGTTTCACGCTGTGTTCCGTGGTGTCCCGCTTTGTCCCCCGCTGTGGCCCCCCCTCAGCCACCTGTGTCCCCGCTGTGTCCCGCTGTGTCCTCGCTGTGTCCACCTCTGTCTCCTGCTCTGTCCACCGCTGTGTCTCACTCTTTGTCCCCGCTTGATCCCGCTGTGTTCCTCTCTGCCCCCCACTGTGTCCCCCGCTGAGTCCTCTATGTGTCGCCGCAGTGTCCCGCTGTGTCCTCGCTGTGTCCCCTGCTGTCTCCCGCTTTGTCCCATGCTTTGTCCCCGCTGGGTCCCGCTGTGTCCCGCTCTGTCCCCCACTGTGTCCCCCGCTGAGTCCTCTATGTGTCGCCGCTGTGTCCCGCTGTGTCCTCGCTGTGTCCCCTGCTGTCTCCCGCTTTGTCCCACGCTGTGTCCCGCTGTGTCCCTCTGTGTCCTCGCTGTGTCCCCCGCTGTGTCCTGCTGTGTTCCCGCTGTGTCCCAAGCTGTGTCCCGCTGTGTCCTGCTGTGTGCCCCGCTGTGTCCCACTATGTTCCCGCAGTGTCCCCGCTGTGTCCCCGCTGTGTCCTCGCTGTGTTCCCCGCTGTGTCCCGCTGTGTCCCCCGCTGTGTCCCGCTGTGTCTACTGCTGTGTCCCCACTGTGTCCCCCTGTGTCTCGCTGTGTCCCGCTGTGTTCTTGCTGTTTCCCACGCTGTGTTCTGCTTTGTGCTCACTGTGTCCCCCGCTGTGTCCCGTTGTGTCCCCAGTTGTGTACCCCGCTGTGTCCCGCTGTGTCCCCACTGTATCGACGTTGTATCCCGCTTGGTCCCGCTGTGTCCTCGCTGTGTTCCCCGCTGTGTCCTGCTGTTTACCCCTCTGTGTCCCCCGCTGTGTCCCGCTGTGTCCCGCTGTGTACTGTTGTGTCCCCCGCTGAGTCCCGCTGTATCCCTGCTGTGTCCCAATGTGTCCTCGCTGTGTCCCGCGCTGGGTCCCGCTGTGTCCCCGCTGTGTCCCAATGTGTCCTCGCTGTTTCCCACGCTGTGTTCTGCTGTGTCCTCGCTGTGTCCCCCGCTGTGTCCAGCTGTGTCCCCGCTGTATCTACGCTGTGTCCCGCTTGGTCCCGCTGTGTCCCCCCTGTGTCCCCCGCTGTGTCCCACTGTGTCCCGCTGTCTCCCCCGCTGTGTCCCTATGTGTCCCACGCTTTGTCCCCCTGTGTCCCCGCAGTTTCCCCGCTGTGTCCCGCTGTTTCCCACTGTGTTCTGTGGTGTCCCGCTTTGTCCCCCGCTGTGTCCCCCGGTGAGTCGCCGCTGTGTCCCCGCTTTGTCCTGCTGAGTCCTCCATGTGTCCCCCGCTGTGTTCCGCTGTGTCCCCCGCTGTGTCCCGCTGTGTCCACTGCTGGGTCCCGGCTGTGTCCCGCTGTGTCCCGCTGTGTCCCGCTGTGTCCCGCTGTGTCCCACTCTGTGTTCCGCTGTGTCCTCGCTGTTTCCCCCGCTGTGTCCCGCTGTGTCCCCCGCTGTGCCCTGCAGTGAACCGCTCTGTCCCGCTGTGTCCTCGCTGTGTACCGCTGTGTCCCCGCTGTGTCCCGCTGTGTCAATGCTGTGTCCTCTCTGTGTTTCCCACTGTGTCCCG
>NW_012318282.1:0-1867 GCF_000151885.1 Dipodomys ordii
AAAGAGAAGTAGAAGCGAAGAAACGAACGAAGAAGCAGTAGAAGCAGAAGAAGCAGAAGCAGGAGAAGCAGAAGCAGAAGAAAAAGAAGAAGCATAAGAAGCAGAAGCAGAGGGAGAAACAGAAGAAGGAGAAGGAGCAGCAGAAGGTGAAGCAGAAGGAGTTGAAGAAACAGAAAGAGAAGCAGAAACAGAAGGAGAAGTAGAAGGTTTAGTTGGAGAATCAGAAGAAGCAGAAGCAGAAAGAGAAGCAGAAGAAGGAGAAGGAGAAGCAGAAACAGAGGAAACGAAGGAGAAGCAGAAGAAGCAGAAGCGGGAGAAGCAGAAGAAGAAGAAGAAGAAGAAACAGAAGAAGGAGAAGGAGCAGAAGGAGAAGCAGAAGCAAAAGGAGAAGCAGAAAGAGAAGCAGAAGAAGCATTAGCAGGAGAAGCAGAAGCAGAAGAAACAGAAGAAGCAGAAGCAGGACCTGAAGCAGAAGAAACAGAACAAGCAGAAGAAGCAGAAGCAGAACGAGAAGCAGAAGAAGAAGAAGGAGAAGGAGAAAGAGAAGGATTAGGAGTAGGAAGAGCAGAAGGAAAATCAGAAGCAGAACGAGAAGCAGAAGGAGCAGGAGAAGGAGAAGCAGAAGGAGAATCAGAAGGAAAAGCGAAGAAGGAGAAGTAGAAGCGAAGAAGCAGCAGAAGGAGAAGCAGAAGCAGAAGAAGATGCAGAAGGAAAAGCAGGAGAAACAGAAGAAGCAAAAGCAGAAGGAGAAGCAGAAGTAGGAGAAGGAGAAGGAAGGGCAGCAGAAGCAATAGGAGAAGCAGAAGGAGAAGCAGAAGCAGAATGAGAAGCACAAAGAGAAGCAGTAGAACCAGAAGAAGCAGGAAAGGAAGAAGCAGTAGAAAGAGAAGAAGAAGAAGAAGAAGAAGAAGAAGAAGAAGAAGAAGAAGAAGAAGAAGAAGAAGAAGAAGAAGAAGAAGAAGAAGAAGCATAAGGAGAAGCATAAGGAGAAGCATAAGGAGAAGCATAAGGAGAAGCATAAGGAGAAGCAGAAGAAGCAGAAGCAGAAGAAGCAGAAGCAGAAGAAAAATAATAAGTAAAAAAGCAGATGCAGAAGCACTGGGAGAAGCAGAAGCAGAAGGAGAAGGAGCAGCAGAAGGAGAAGCAGAAGCAGAAAGAGAAGCAGAAACAGAAGGACTACAATAGGAGAAGCAGGAAAATCAGAAGAAGCAGAAGTAGAAGCAGAAAGAGGAGAAGAAGGAGAAGCAGAAGTAGAATCAGAAGAAACAGAAGAAGAAGAAGAAGAAGAAGCAGAAGAAACAGAAGCAAAAGAAAGAGAAGAAGGAGAAGAGCAGAAGCAGAAGGAGAAGCAGAGGCAGAGGAGAAGCAGAAAGAGAAACAGGAGAAGCAGAAGAAGCAGGAGAAGCAGAAGAAGAAGAAACAGGAGAAGCCGAGGAAGCAGAAGCAGAATCTGAAGCAGGAGAAATAGAGGAAGCACAATCTGAAGCAGAAGCAGAAGAAACAGAAATAGTAGAATAAGCAGAAGCAGAAGCAGCAGGAGAAGCAGAAGAAGAAGACGGAGAAGTCGAAAGAGAAGGATTAGGAGTAGGAGAAGCAAAAGGATAAGCAGAAGCAGAAAGAGACGCAGAAGGAAAAGCAGCACGAGAAGTAGGAGAAGCAGGAGAAGCAGAAGAAACAGAAGCAGAAGAAACAGAAGACGCAGAAGCAGAATGAGAAGCAGAAGGAGAAATTGAAGCAGAAGCTGAGGGAGAAGCTGAAGCTGAAGGAGAAGCTGAAGAAGGAGAAAGTGAAGCAGAAAGAGAAGCAGAACGAGAATCAGAGAGAAGCAGAAGCAGAGAGAAGACAGAAGCAGAAGAAACAGAAGTGA
>NW_012318283.1:0-1867 GCF_000151885.1 Dipodomys ordii
GAAAGAGAAGCAGGTAAAGCAGATGAAGAAGAAGCTGAAGGAGAATCAGAAGGAGAAGCAGAAGAAGGAGAAGGAGAAACAGAAGCAGAAGCAGAAGGAGAAGCAGAAGCAGAAAGAGAAGCAAAAGCAGAAGGAGAAGCAGAAGGAGAAGCAGAAGAAACAGAAGAAGCAGAGGCAGTAGCAGAAGAAGCAGAAGATGCAGAAGCAGAAGGAGAAGCAGAAGGAAAAGCAGAAGAACGAGAAGGAGAAGGAGAGGAGAAACAGAATGAGAAGCAGAAAGAGAAGCAGAAGAAGGAGCAGGAGAAGGAAAAGCAGCAGGAGAAGCAGAAAGAGCAGCAGAAGGAGAAGCAGGAGATGCAGAAACTTGAGAAGCAGAAGCAGAAGAAACACAAGAAGGACAAGAAGCAGAAGCAGAAGGAGAAGCAGAAACAGAAGGAGAAGCAGAAAGAGAAGGAGGGGAAGCAGAAGAAGCAGAAGCAGACGGAGAAGCAGAAGAAGGAGAAGGAGAAGCCAGAGCAGAAGAAGAACAGAAGGAAAAGCACAAGCAGAAGGAGATGCAGAAGGAGAAGCAGGAAATGCAGAAGACACAGAAGCAGAAAGAGAAGAAGAAGGAGAAGAATCAGAATCAGAAGAAGCAGAAGCAGAAATAGAAAGAGAAGCCGACGAAGAGAAGCAGAACGAGAAGCAGGAGAAGCAGAAGAAGCACAAGCGGGAGAAGCAGAAGAAGAAGAAACAGAAGAAAGAGAAGGAGCAGAAGCAGGAGAAGCAGAAGGAGAAGCAGAAAGAGAAGCAGGAAAAGCAGAAGAAGCAGAAGCAGGAGAAGAAGAAGGAGAAAAAACAGGAGAAGGACAAGAAGCAGAAAGAGAAGCAGTAGAAGCAGAAGAGGCAGGAAAAGCAGAAGCAGAAGAAAGAGAAGAAGAAGAAGACGAAGAAGAAGAAGAAGCAGCAGCAGCATAAGGAGAAGCATAAGGAGAAGTATAAGGAGAAGCAGTAGAAGCAGAAGAAGCAGAAGCAGGAGAAGCTGAAGCAGAAGAAAAAGAATAAGCAAAAGAAGCAGAAGCAGAAGCAGTGAGAGAAGCAGAAGAAGGAGAAGGAGAAGGAGCAGCAGAAGGAGAAGCAGAAGCAGAAAGAGAAGCAGAAACAGAAGGAGAACAAGAAGGAGAAGCAGGAGAAACAGAAGAAGCAGAAAGAGAAGGAGAAGAAGGAGAAGCAGAAGTAGAATCAGAAGAAACAGAAGAAGAAGAAGCAGAAGAAACAAAAGCAAAAGAAACAGAAGAAGGAGAAGAGCAGAAGCAGAAGCAGAAGTAGAACCAGAAGCAGAAGGAGAAGCAGAAAGAGAAGCAGGAGAACCAGAAGAAGCAGGAGAAGCAGAAGCAGAAGAAACAGGAGAAGCCGAAGAAGCAGAAGCAGAATCTGAAGCAGAAGGAGAAACAGAAGAAGCACAATCTGAAGCAGAAGAAACAGAAATAGTAGAATAAGCAGTAGCAGAAGCACCAGGACAAGCAGAAGAACAAGAAGGAGAAGGCGAAAGAGAAGGTTTAGGAGTAGGAGAAGCAAAAGGATAAGCAGAAGCAGAAAGAGACGCAGAAGGAGAAGCAGCACGAGAAGTAGGAGAAGCAGAAGCAAGAGAAGCAGAAGAATCAGAAGACGCAGAAGCAGAATGAGAAGCAGAAGGAGAAGGAGAAGCAGAAGGAGAAGCAGAAGAAGGAGAAGGAGAAGCAGTAAGAGAAGCAGAAAGAGAAGCACAACAAGAAGCAGGAGAAGCAGAAGCAGGAGAAGCAGAAGCAGAAGAAACCTAAGAAGGAGAAGAAGCAGAAGCAGAAGGAGAAGCAGAAACAGAAGGAAAAGCAGAAATAGAAGCAGGAGC
>NW_012318284.1:0-1867 GCF_000151885.1 Dipodomys ordii
TCGCTCGTTCCCTGGATAGATCCGTCTCCCCTCCTCTCCACCATTCTCTCCCTCCCCCCTCCCCCCGCCCCCCCCCGCCTTCGGGCTCCCCTGGAGTCCTGCTCCTAATTATCTCTTTAATATCTCTTTATCTTCCAGCCCCTCCTTCCTGACCGGATGGTGATATCTGAAGCACTCAGCGGCAACCAGACAGCCAGAGGGGAACGCGAGCCATCCATGCAGGTGGCGTAACCGTCCATCCTCACCCCCCCACCCCCGCAGGGGATTACTCGACCACGACCACGACCTCCGACCCCCCCCCCCCGCACCATAATCCACAACCCTACCCTCGGAACAAAATAAAACAAATTTGCTTGAATCTCACGCTGCCTTTTGTTTGTAATTGACGCAATAGGCGAAGGGGAGGGATCTCATTTCTGGTGCCGGACGGGGGGGGGAGGGGGGAGGGGGCGGGGGAATTGGAGAGGAGAGAAGAGGGAGCAGAGGGCATCTCAGTGTATCTGTGTGTGTGCGTGCGTGCATCTTTGAGGAAACTCAAAGATCGGACGCGACAGAGCATGTATGTAGTCCAGCCGGACCAATTCACCACGTCTCTGTCTCTTGTCTCTCTGTTTCTGTTTCTCTATTTCTCTCTCTGTGTCTCTCTTTGTCTCTGTCTGTCTGTCTGTCTGTCTGTCTGTCTGTCTGTCTCTCTCTCTCTCTCTCGTTTGAATTCTCTCTCCCGCCCGCCCGCCCGCACTCCCTCCCTCCTTTTCCTCTCGACTTGCCAGTCAATCCTGGGGCTTGAGCTACTGTACTGGCGCTCCAACACACAACGGTCCCACTCCGAGCCTGCCTGCCTGCCTGCCTGCCTATGCATGGGCCCCATACTCCAACGAGGCACATCATCATCCCCACCCCACCCCTTCTCTGAAAAGAAGGCAGTCTCTCTCGGGGCCAGCCAGCCTGGGCCGGTTTTCTCAGTCAGTCAGTGCGTGGTTTGTTTGTTCTTTTTTTTCCCCCATGCATTTCAGGAGAGAAAACTGCAATTCACAAAACCACCACTAGATGGCGCGCGTTCGCCGTCGACAAGGTGGATGGGGCGGCGGGAGGGGCAAAACACGGGTCGGGTCAGTCACTCGCTCAGTCAGTCAGTCCTCACCTACCCGGCAGTGGGGAGTGAGAGTTCTGACATACACATACATATAGGTTGTTATGATTCATTATTATCATCATTTGCTTTTCCTCTGTCGTAGCCATGACGACGGGGAGGGGGAAGGGCGGGGTTTCGACCGCCAGCCGACGTGTTGCGGAGGGTGAGGGGGAGGGGGAGGATTCGCTCGTTCCCTGGATAGATCCGTCTCCCCTCCTCTCCACCATTCTCTCCCTCCCCTCCCCCCGCCCCCACCCCCGCCTTCGGGCTTCCCTGGAGTCCTGCTCCTAATTATCTCTTTAATATCTCTTTATCTTCCAGCCCCTGCTTCCTGACCGGATGGTGATATCTGAAGCACTCAGCGGCAACCAGACAGCCAGAGGGGAACGCGAGCCATCCATGCAGGTGGCGTAACCGTCCATCCTCACCCCCCCCCCGCAGGCGATTATTCGACCACGACCACGACCTCCGACCCCCCTCCCCCGCACCAAAATCCACAACCCTACCCTCCGAACAAAATAAAACAAATTTGCTTGAATCTCACGCTGCCTTTTGTTTGTAATTGACGCAATAGGCGAAGGGGAGGGATCTCATTTCTGGTGCCTGACGGGAGGAGAGGAGGGGGGAGGGGGCGGGGGAATTGGAGAGGAGAGAAGAGGGGGCAGAGGGCATCTCAGTGTATCTGTGTGTGTTCGCGTGCGTGCATCTTTGAGGAAACTCAAAGATCGGACGTGA
>NW_012318285.1:0-1867 GCF_000151885.1 Dipodomys ordii
TGTCTCAAGCTTTGTCCCCGCTGGGTCTCGTTGTGTCCCCCGCTCTGTCCCGCTGTGTCCCCCACTGGGTCCCGCTGTGTTCCGCTTTGTCCCCCACTGTGTCCCGCTGTGTCCTCGCTGTGTCCCCCGCTGTGTCCCGCTGTGTCCCCCGCTGTGTCCCGCTGTGTCCCTGCTGTGACCCGCTGTGCTCCGATGTGTCCCCGCTGTGTCCACGCTGTGTCCCGCTGTGAAACCCGCTGTGTCCAGCTTTGTCCCCGCTGTGTCTCGATGTGTCCCACGCTCTGTCACCCACTGTGTTCCGCTGTGTCCCCCGCTGTGTCCTGCTGTGTCCCCCGCTGTATCCCGCTGTGTCCCCCTCTTTCTCCCGCTGTGTCCCCCGCTGTGTCTCATGCTTTGTGCCCTCTGTGTCCCACTGTGTCCCACTGTGTCCCGCTGTGTCCCCCACTGTGTCCCTTTGTGTCCCCTGCTGTGTAACCCGCTGTGTAACGCTGTGTCCCCGCTGTATCGCCGCTGTGTCCCGCTGTGTCCCGCTGGGTCCTCGCTGTGTTCCCTGTTGTGTCCTGTTGTGTCCCGCTGTGTCCCCCGCTTTCTCCCGCTGTGTCCCCCGCTGTGTCTCATGCTTTGTGCCCGCTGTGTCCAACTGTGTCCCGCTCTGTCCCGCTGTGTCCCCCACTGTGTCCCTTTGTGTCCCCAGCTGTGTAACCCGCTGTGTAACGCTGTGGCCCCGCTGTATCGACGCTGTGTCCCGCTGAGTCCAGGTGGATCCTCGCTGGGTTCCCTGTTGTGTCCCTGATGTGTCCCTGCTGTGTCCCCGCTCTGTCAGGCTGTGTCCCGCTGTGTCCTCGCTGTGTCCCCAGCTGTGTCCCGCTGTGTTCCCCCCTTTGTCCCCCACTGTGTCCCGCTGTGTCCCGCTGTGTCCTCGCTGTATCCCCCGCTCTGTCCCGCTGTGACCTCACTGTGTCCCCCGTTGTGTCCTCGCTGTGTCCCCCGCTCTATCCCGCTGTGTCCCCCACTGAGTCACGCTGTGTTCTGCTTTGTCCCCCAATGTGTCCTGCTGTGTTCCGCTTTGTCCCTTGCGGTGTCCCTGCTGTGTCCCCGCTCTATCCAGCTGTGTCCCGCTGTGTCCTGCTGTGTCACGCTGTGTCCCCCCCTGAGTCCCGCTGGGTCCTCGCTGTGTCCCCCGATGTGTCCCGCTGTGTCCTCGCTGTGTCCCCAGCTGTGTCCCGCTGTGTTTGCCGCTGTGTCCCCCGCTGTGACCCGCTGTTTCCCGCTGTGTCCTCGCTGTGTCTCCTGCTGTGTTCCGCTGTGTCCTCGCTGTGTTCCCGCAGGGTCACCGCTGTTTCCCGCTGTGTCCCGCTGTGTTCTGTGGTGTCCTGCTATGTCCCTCGCTGTGTCCCCCGCTGAGTCCCCTCTGTCCCCGCTGTGTCCCCCGCTGTGTTCTCGCTGTGTGTCCCGCTGTCTCCCGCTCTGTCCCCCGCGATGTCCCGCTGTGTCTACTGCTGTGTCCCTGCTGTATCCCGCTGTGTCCCGCTGTGTCCCGCTGTGTCCTCGCTGTGTCCCACGCTGTGTTCCGCTGTGTCCTCGCTGTGTCCCCAGCTGTGTATCCCGCTGTGTCCCGCTGTGTCCCCGCTGTATCGATGCTGTGTCCCACTGGGTCCCGCTGTGTCCTCGCTGTGTTCCCCGTTGTGCCCCGCTGTGTAACACTCTGTGTCCCCCTCTGTGTCCCGCTGTGTCCCCTGCTGTGTTCCGCTGTGTCCCGCTGTGTACTGCTGTGTCCCCTGCTGAGTCCTGCTGTGTCCCCGCTGTGTCCCAACTGTGTCCGCTTTGGCCGCCACTGTGTCCCGCTTTGTCTACTGCTGTGTCCCTA
>NW_012318286.1:0-1867 GCF_000151885.1 Dipodomys ordii
TGCTGTAGCTGGAGCAGCAGATGAAGCAGTATCTGCTGAATCAGAATGAGCAGCAGAAGCGGCATTAGTATCAAAAGCTGAAGGTGAAGTAGAAGAAACAGAAGTACTGTAGCTGTAGCAGTTGCAGCAGTATCAGAAGCAGAAGCAACAGCAGCTGAACCTTAAGGAGAAGGTGTAACAGTTGGAGTAGCAGAAATAGCTTCAGTAGGATAAGCAGAAGAATCAGAAGGAGCAGGAGAAGCAGCTGATGAAGCATATGGACCATCACAACCATCAGGAGATGCGGAAGGAGCAGCAGGAGAAGCAGAAGAAGCAGAAGAAGAAGTAGCGGCAGGAGAAGGAGAAAGAAGAGTAGCAGAAGCAATAGCAGCAGCAGTAGCAGAAGCAGCATCAGAATGATCAGCAGCAAGAGAAGCAGTAGAAGCTGAAGCAGCAGGAACAGCAGAAGCAGAAGAAAGAGAAGAAGAAGAAGAAGAAGAAGAAGAAGAAGAAGAAGAAGAAGAAGAAGAAGAAGAAGAAGAAGAAGAAGAAGAAGAAGAAGAAGAAGAAGAAGAAGAAGAAGGAGAAAGGGAAGCATAAGGAGAAGCAGTAGAAGCAGAAGAAGCAGAAACAGGAGAAGCAGAAGCAGAAGAAAAAGAATAAGCAAAAGAAGCAGAAGCAGAAGAAAAAGAATAAGCAAAAGAAGCAGAAGCAGAAGAAAAAGAATAAGCAAAAGAAGCAGAAGCAGTGGGAGAAGCAGAAGAAGGAGAAGGAGAAGGAGCAGCAGAAGGAGAAGCAGAAGCAGAAGAAGCAGGAGAAGCAGAAGCAGAAGAAACAGAAGAAGGAGAAGAGCAGAAGCAGAAGTAGAAACAGAAGCAGAAGGAGAAGGAGAAAGAGTAGCAGGAGAAGCAGAAGAAGCTGAAGCAGGAGAAGCAGAAGGAGAAGAAGCAGAAAAAGCAGAAGCAGAACCTGAACCAGAAGGAGAAGCAGGAGAAGCAGAAGCAGAAGAAGCAGGAGAAGCAGAAGCAGAAGAAACAGAAGAAGGAGAAGAGCAGAAGCAGAAGGAGAAGCAGAAGCAGAAGGAGAAGCAGAATAAACAGAAGCTGAAGTAGAAGAAAGAGAAAAAGCAGAAGAAGCAGAAGAGGAAGCAGAAGGAGAAGCAGAAGCAGAAGAAGGAGAAGGAGAAAGAGAAGGATTTGGAGTAGAAGAAACAGAAGGATAAGCAGAAGCAGAAAGAAAAGGAGAGGGAGAAGCAGGAGAAGCAGAAGCAGGAGAAGCAGAAGCAGAATGAAAAGCAGAAGAATGAGAAATTGAAACAGAAGAAGATGCAGAAGAAGAAGCAGAAGCAGAAGGAGAAGCAGAAGTAGGAGGAGAAGGAGAAGCAGAAGGATAATCATAAGGAGAAACAGAAGGAGAAGAAGGAGAAGCAGAAGCGGGAGAAGCAGAAGGAGAAGAAATAGAAGAAGGAGAAGAAGCAGAAGGAGAAGCAGAAACAGAAGGAGATGCAGAAATAGAAGCAGAAGAAGCCGAAGAAGCAGAAGAAGAACCTGAAGCAGAAGGAGAAGCAGAAGAAGCAGAATCTGGAGAAGAAGAAGGAGAAGCAGAAGCAGAAAGAGAAGCAAAAGCAGAAGGAGAAGCAGAAGAAACAGAAGACGCAGAAGCAGTAGCAGAAGAAGCTGAAGATGCAGAAGCAGAAGAAGAAGCAGAAGGAAAAGAAGAACAAGAAGGAGAAGGAGAAACAGAAGGAGAAGCAGAAGGAGAAGCAGGAAAAGCAGAAGAAGCAGTAGCAGACGGAGAAGGAGAAGCAGAAGTAGTAGAAGAAGCATAAGGACAAGCACAAACAGAAGGAGATGCAGAAGCAGAAGCAGAAAGAGAAGCAGACGAAGAG
>NW_012318287.1:0-1867 GCF_000151885.1 Dipodomys ordii
TCTCCTTCTTCTTCTCCAGATTCTGCTTCTTCTGCTTCTCCTGCTTCTCCTTCTTCACGTTCTGCTTCTGCTTCTTCAGCTTCTTCTGCTTCTGCTTCTCCTACTGCTGCTTCTCCTGCTTCTCTTTCTGCTTTACTTCTGTTTCTGCTACTCCTTCTGCTTCTGCTTCTTCTCCTTCTCGTTCTGCTTCTCTTTCGGCTTCTCCTTCTCCTTCTCCTCCTTCTGCTTCTCCTTCTGCTTCTCTTTCTGCTTCTACTCCTTCTGATTCTCCAACTAATCCTTCTTATTCTCCTTCTGTTTCTGCTTCTCTTTCTGCTTCTCCATCTCCTTCTGCTTCACATTCTGCTGCTCCTTCTCCTCCTTCTGTTTTTCCCTCTGCTTCTGCTTCTGCTTCTTATTCTTCTTCTTGTTCTTCTGCTTCTCCTGCTTCTGCTTCTTATGCTTCTACTGCTTCTTCTTCTGCCTCTGCTTCTTCTGCTTCTACTTCTCTTTCTGCTTCGGCTTCTCCTGCTTGTTTTTCTGCTTCTTCTGCTGCTTCTCCTTCTGCTGCTTCTTCTACTTCTCCTTCTACTTCTCTTTTTGCTTCTCTTTCTGCTTCTGCTTCTTCTGTTTCTCCTGCCTGAATTTCTGGTTCTACTTCTTCTGCTGCCTCTCCTTCTGCTTCTGCTTCTACTTCTGCTTCTGTTTCTGCTTCTTCTGCTTCTTCTCTTTCGGCTTCTCCTGCTTCTGCTTCTTGTGCTTCTCCTGCTTCTCTTTCTGCTTCTCATTCCGCTTCTACTTGTCCTTCTGCTTCTACTTCTCCTCCTTCTCCTTCTCCTACTTCTGCTTCTCTTTCATCTTCTGCTTCTCCTGCTTCTCCTTCTGCTTGTGCTTGTCCTTATGCTTCTTCTGCTTCTCCTTCTCCTTATTTTACTTCTCCTTTTGCTTCTGCTTCTTCTGCTTTTCCTGCTTCTCCTTCTGCTTCTTCTGCTTCTCCTGCTTCTCCTTCTGCATCTTCTTCTGCTTCTGCTTCTCCTTCTCCTTCTTCTGCTTCTCCTTCTGATTCTCCCTCTGCTTCTTCTTCTTCTGCTTTACCTGCTTCTCTTTCTGCTTCTCCTTCTGCTTCTCCTTCTGTTTCTCATTCTCCTTCTTTTTCTTCTGCTTTTCCTTCAGCTTTTCCTTCTGCTTCAGCTACAACTGCTACTGCTTCTACTTCTTCTGTTTCTTCTGCTTCTCCTTCTCCTTTTGATTCTCTTTCTGCTTCTGCTTCTCATTCTGCTTCTCCAGGTTCTGCTTCTTCTGGTTCTCCTGCTTCTCCTTCTGCTTCAGGATCTGCTTCTATATCTTCGGATTCTTATGCTTCTGCTTCTCCTGCTTCTGCTTCTTCTGCTTCCCCTCCTTCTCTTTCTGCTTCTCCTTCTGTTTATGCTTCTCCTTGTGCTTCTGCTTCTTGTCCTTCTCCTGATACTTCTACTTCTGCTTCTCCTGTTTCTGCATCTCTTGCTTCTCCTTCTGCTGCTCTTTCTGCTTCTCCTACTGCGTTTCCGTCTCCTGCTCCTTCTTCTGCTTCTCTTTCTGCTTCTCCTTCTGTTTCTCCTTCTCCTTCTCGTTCTTCTGCTTTTCCTTGTGCTTCTCCTTCTGCATCTGCATCTTCTGCTTCTTCTGCTACTGCCTCTGCTTCTTCTGTTTCTTCTGCTTCTCCTTCTGCTTCTCCTTCTGCTTATGCTTCTCTTTCTGATTCTGCTTCTCCTTCTGGTTCTCCTTCTGCTTCTCCAGATTCTGCTTCTTCTGCTTCTCCTGCTTCTCCTTCAAATTCAGGTTCTGCTTCTGCTTCTTCGACTTCTTATGCTTCTGGTTCTCCTGCTGCTGATTCTTCTGCTGCTCCAAC
>NW_012318288.1:0-1867 GCF_000151885.1 Dipodomys ordii
TTGGTATACATTGGATTTTTAGTGTGTGATTCATTGGAGGACAGATTGGTTGATTGTGGGTTTTAAATCTATCATACAGGGGGACATAGCGGGGACACAGCCGCGACTCAGCGGGGGACACAGCGGGGAACAAAGCGGGACACCACGGAACACACCGGGACACAGCGGGAAACAGCGCTGACCCTGCGGGGACACAGCAGGACAAAGCGGGGTACACAGTGGGACTCAGCGGGGGACACAGCGGAAAACAGTGGGGGACAGAGCGTGGGACACAGCCAGTCACAGCGGGTACAAAGCTGGACACAGCGGGGAACACAGCGGGACACAGCGGGGACAGAGCCGGGACACAATTGGACACAGCGTCTATACAGCAGGGACACAGCGGGACACAGCGGGGTACACAGCTGGGGACACAACGGGAAACAGCGCGGGACACAGCGAGGACACAGGGGAACACAGCGTGGGAAACAGCAAGGACACAGCGGGACACAGCGCGGACACAGCAGGGACACAGCCAGCACACAGCGGAGGACACAGCGGGACACAACGGGACACAGCGGGGGACACAGCAGGACACAGCGGGGACACAGGGGGGACTCAGCGCGGGACACAACGGGTGACAAGGCCGGACACCAAGGGACACATTTTGACACAGCGGGACACAGCTGGACACAGCGGGGGACACAGGGGGGGACAGCAGGGGACAGAGAGGGGACACAGCGGGACACAGCAGGGACACAGCTGGACACAGCGGGGTACTCAGCGGGACAAAGCGGGCAAACAGCGTGGACTCAGCGGGATACAGCGGGACACAGCGGGACACAGAGGGGGACAGAGCAATGACACAGCGGGACACAGCGGGGACACAGGGGGACTCAGCAGGGTCACAGCGGGACACAGCGGGACACAGCGGACACAGCATGACACAGCGGGGACACAGCAGGGACACAGCAGGGACACAGCGGGGGACACAGCAGGACACAGCGGGGGACACAGCGGGGGACACACCGGGACACAAGGGGGAACACAGCGAGGACACAGCGGGATCCAGCGGGACACAGTGTCGATACAGCGGGATACAGCGGGTCACAGCGGGATACAGCGGGACACATTGGGGGACACAGCAGGACACAGCGGGGTACACAGCGGGACACAGCGGGGACACAGCGGGGACACAGCGTGGGACACAGCGAGGACACAGCGGGACCCAGCGGGACACAGCGTCGATACAGCGAGGACACAGCGGGACACAGCGGGATACACAGCTGGGGACACAACAGGACACAGCGGGGGACACAGCGAAGACACAGCGGAACACAGAGTGGGACACAGCGAGGACACAGGGGAACACACCGGTGGACACAGCGGGACACAGCGGGGGACACAGTGGGGGACAACAGGGGACAGAGTGTGGACACAGCGGGACACAGCTAGGGACACAGCGGGAGATAGCAGGGGACAGAGAGGGGACACAGCGGGACAAACCGGGGACACAGCTGAACACAGCGGGAGACACAGCGGGACACAGCAGGGACAGAGCGACGACACAGTGGGACACAGCGGGGACACAGGGGGACTCAGCAGGGTCACAGCGGGACACAGCAGGATACAGCGTGACACAGCGTGACACAGCGGGGACACAGCGTGACACAGCGGGGACACAGCAGGGACACAGCGGGGGATACAACGGACACAGCGGGACACAGTGTGGGACAAAGCGGGACACAGAGGGGGACACAGCGGGACACAGCGGGGGACACAGCGAGGACACAGCGGGACACAGCGGGGGACCCAGCGAGGACAGAGAGGGACACAGCGGGGGACACAGCGAGGACACAGCGGATGACATAGCAGGGGACACAGCAGA
>NW_012318289.1:0-1867 GCF_000151885.1 Dipodomys ordii
TCTGCTTCTGCATCTCCTTCTGCTTCACCTTCTGCTGCTCCTTCTCCTTCTTCTGTTTCTCCCTCTGCTTCTGCTTCTTATGCTTCTTCTTTTTCTTCTGGTTCTGCTTCTCCTGCTTCTGCTTCTTATGCTTCTACTGCTTCTTCTTCTGCTTCTTCTGCTTCTACTTCTCTTTCTGCTTCTGCTTCTTTAGCTTGTTTTTCTGCTTCTTCTGCTGCTTTTTCTACTTCTCCTTCTGCTTCTCTTTTTGCTTCTCCTTCTGCTTCTGCTTCTTCTGTTTCTCGTGCCTGGATTTCTGGTTCTACTTGTTCTGCTGCTTCTCCTTCTGCTTCTGCTTCTACTTCTGCTTCTGCTTCTGCTTCTTCTCTTTCGGCTTCTCCTGCTTCTGCTTCTTGTCCTCCTCCTGCTTCTCTTTCTGCTTCTCATTCTGCTTCTGCTTCTCCTTCTGCTTCTCCTCCTTCTCCTTCTCCTACTTCTGCTTCTCCTTCAGCTTCTGCTTCTTCTGCTTCTCCTGCTTCTCCTTCTGCATCTCCTTCTGCTTGTGCTTGTCCTTATGCTTCTTCTTCTGCCTCTGCTTCTCCTTCTCCTTCTTTTGCTTCTCCTTTTGCTTCTGCTTCTTCTGCTTTTCCTGCTTCTCCTTCTGCTTCTGCTTCTTCTGCTTCTCCTTCTGCATCTTCTTCTGCTTCTGCTTCTCCTTCTCCTTCTTCTGCTTCTCCTTCTGATTCTCATTCTGCTTCTTCTACTTCTGCTTTACCTGCTTCTCTTTGTTCTTCTCCTTCTGCTTCTCCTTCTGTTTCTCCATCTCCTTCTTGTTCTACTGCTTTTCCTTCTGCTTCTGCTACAACTGCTACTGCTTCTACTTCTTCTGTTTCTTCTGCTTCTCCTTTTGCTTTTGATTCTCTTTCTGCTTCTGCTTCTCCTTCTGCTTCTCATTCTGCTTCTCCAGATTCTGCTTCTTCTGCTTCTCCTGCTTCTCCTTCTGCTTCATGTTCTCCTTCTGATTCTTCACATTCTTATGCTTCTGCTTCTCCTGCTTCTGCTTCTTCTGCTTTCCCTCATTCTCTTCCTGCTTCTCCTTCTGTTTCTGCTTCTCCTTCTGCTTCTGCTTCTTGTCCTTCTTGTGTTTCTTCTGCTTCTGCTTCTCAAGTTTCTGCATCTCCTGCTTCTCCTTCTGCTGCTCTTTCTGCTTCTCCTGCTGCTTTTCCTTCTCCTGCTCCTTCTTCTGCTTCTCTTTCTGCTTCTCCTTCTGTTTCTCCTACTCCTTCTCCTTCTCGTTCTTCTGCTTTTCCTTCTGCTTCTCCTTCTGCTTCTGCATCTTCTGCTTCTTCTGCTACTGCCTCTGCTTCTTCTGTTTCTTCTGCTTCCCCTTCTGCTTCTCCTTCTGCTTTTGCTTCTCTTTCTGCTTCTGCTTCTCCTTCTGCTTCTCCAAATTCTGCTTCTTCTGCTTCTCCTGCTTCTCCTTCTGCTTCAAGTTCTGCTTCTGCTTCTTCGGATTCTTATGCATCTGCTTCTCCTGCTTCTGCTTCTTCTGCTTCCCCTCTTTCTCTTTCTGCTTCTCCTTCTGTTTCTGCTTCTCCTTCTGCTTCTGCTTCTTGTCCTTCTCCTGTTTCTTCTCCTTCTGCTTCTCCTGCTTCTGCTTCATCTGCTTTTCCTGCTTCTCTTTCTGCTTCTCCTTCTGCTTCTGCTCCTCCTTCAGCTTCTGCTCCTTCTATTTCTTCTGTTTCTTCTTCTTCTGCTTCTCCCGCTCTGCTTCTTCTGCTTCTCCTGCTTCTCGTTCTGCTTCTCTTCGTCGGCTTTTCTTTCTACTTCTCCTTCTGCTTCTTCTGATTCTGCTTCTTCTCCTTCTTCTTCTCCTTCTGCTTCTGCT
>NW_012318290.1:0-1867 GCF_000151885.1 Dipodomys ordii
AGGACACAGCAGGGACACAGCGGGGGATACAGCAGGGGACAGCGGTGACACACCGGCGGACAGCGGGGACACAGCGGGACACAGCCGGACACAGCGGGAGACACAGCGGGACACAGTGGGGGACACAGAGGGGGACACAGCGGGACACAGTGGGGGACACAGTGGAACACAGCGAGGACACAGGGGGACACAGCGGGACACAGCGGGGACATAGAGGGACATAGCAGTTACACAGCGAGGACACACCAGGGACACAGCGGGACACAGCGGACACACAGCCGGGACCCAGCGGGACCCAGCGGGTACACAGCCAGGACCCAGCCGGACCGAGCGGGGACACAGCAGGACAAAGCGGGGGACACAGATGCGGACACAGCAGGACCCAGCGGGACACACAGAGACAGAGCGGGACACAGGGAGAACACAACGGGACACAGCGGGACACAGCGGGGGACACAGCGGGACACAGCGGGACACAGAGGGGACAAAGCAGGGGACAAAGCGGGGACACAGCGGGACAAAACCGGACACAGCTGGACACAGCGGGCACACAGCAGGGGACACAGCGGGGGACAGCGGGGACACAGCCTGATACAGCAGTACACAGTGGGAAACAGTGGGGACACAGCAAGGACACAGTGGGACACAGCGAAGACACAGCGGGACACAGAGGGGACACAGCGGGGGACAGCAGGGAGACACAGCGGGGACACAGCGGGGACACAGCGGAACACAGTGGGGACACAGCGGGGGACACAGCCGGAGACACAGCGGGACACAGCAGGGGACACAACGGGGACACAGCGGGACACAGTGGGGACACAGCGGGACACATCGGGGACACAGCAGGACACTGCAGGCTACACAGCGGGACACAGCGGGACACAGTGGGACACAGCGGGGACACAGCAGGGGACACAGCGGGAAAGAGCGGGACACAGCGGGGGACACAGCCGGGGACACAGCAGGACCCAGCAGGGGACAGAGCGGGGAAACAGTGGGACACAGTGGGGACACAGCGGGACACAGCGGGACACATCGGGGGACAAGCAGGACACTGAAGGGTACACAGCGGTACACAGTGGGACACAGCGGGGACACAGCAGAGGACACAGCAGGACACAGAGGGGAACAAAGGGGGCACACAGCGAGACACAGTGGGACACAGCGGGGTACACAGCGGGACACAGCAGGGACACTGCAGGGGCACAGTGGGAAACAGTGGGACAGAGCGGGGAACAATGCGGGACAAACCGGGATACAGGGGGACACAGCGATGGACACAGCGGGGGACACAGAGCTGCACACAGCGGGAGAGAGTGGAACACAGCAGGGCCACAGCGGGGAAACAGCGGGACATCACAGGAACAAAGCAAGGCCAGAGCGAGACACAGAGGTACACAGCGAGGGACACAGCGGGGGACAGTGGGGACAAACCGGGGAACAATGGGGACACAACGGGACACAGCTGGGACACAGCGGGGACACAACGGCACACAGCTGGGGACACAGGGGGACATAGCAGTTACACAGCGAGGACACACTAGAGACAGCGGGACACAGTGGGACACAGTGGGGACACAGAGAGGACACAGCGGGACACAGCGGGACACAGCATGGACACAGCGGGTCACAGTGGGGAAATAGTGGGGGACACAGCGGGGGACACAGCGGGATACAGAAGGACACAGCGAGGACACAGCGGGACACAGGAGGACACAGCAGGACACAGCGGGGACACAGCGGGGGACACAGTGGGACACAGCGGGGACACAGAGAGACTCAGCGGTTACACAGCGAGGACACACCACGGACACAGCGGGACACAGCGGACACACAGCGGGGACACAGCGGGACACAGTGAGGA
>NW_012318291.1:0-1866 GCF_000151885.1 Dipodomys ordii
TCTACCGCTTCTTCTTATGCTTCTCCTTATGCTTCTCCTTAAGCAGCTACTTCTAATCTTCTTCCTCTTCTTCTTCTTTTTCGTCTTCTTCTTCTACTTCTCTTTCTTCTGCTTCTGCTTTTCCAGCTTATACTGTTTTTCTTTCTGCTTCTCATTCAGCTTCTGCTTCTCCTTCTGCTTCTCCTATTGCTTCTGCTGCACTTCCTTCTCCTTCTCCTTCTCCTACTTCTGCTTCTCCTTCTGCTTCTGCTTCTTCTGCTTCTCCTGCTTCTCGTTCTGCATCTTTTTCAGCTTCTGCTTCTCCTTCTGCTGCTTCTTCTGCTTCTGCTACTCCTTCTTCTGATTCTCCTTCTGATTCTCCTTCTACTTCTCTTTCTGCTGTTCCTTCTCCTTCTTCTGCTTCTCCCTCTGAATCTTCTTCTTATGCTTATCCTTTTTCTACTGCATCTGCTTCTCCTGCTTCTGCTTCTACTTCTTCTCCTTATGCTTCTCCTTCTCCTTCTCCTTCTCCTTCTCCTTCTTCTTCTTCTTCTTCTTCTTCTTCTTCTTCTTCTTCTTCTTCTTCTTCTTCTTCTTCTTCTTCTTCTTCTTCTTCTTCTTCTTCTTCTTCTTCTTCTTCTTCTTCCCTTTCTTCCGCTTCTTCTTTTCCTGCTTCTTCTGCTTCTACTGCTTCTCTTTTTGCATCTCATTCTACTTCTGCTTCTCCTTCTGCTTCTCCTATTGCTTCTGCGGCTCTTCCTTCTCCTTCTCCTACATCTACTTCTCCTTCTGCTTCTGCTTCTTCTGCTTCTCCTGCTTCTCCTTCTGCATCTTCTTCTGCTTCTGCTTTTCCTTCTGCATCTTCTTCTGCTTCTCCTTCTGCTTCTTCTGCTTCTCCTTCTGCTTCAGCTTCTGTTCTTCCTTCTCCTTCTTATTCTTCTGCTTTTCCTTCTGCTTCTCCTTCTGCTTCTTCTGCAACTGCTACTGCTTCTGCTTCTTCTGTTTCTTCTGCTTCTCTTTCTGCTTTTGATTCTCTTTCCGCTTCTGCTTCTCCTTCACCTTCTCATTCTGCTTCTCCAGATTCTGCTTCTTCTGCTTCTCCTGCTTCTCCTTCTGCTTCAGGTTCTGCTTCTGCTTCTTCGGATTCTTATGCTTCTGCTTCTCCTGCTTCTGCTTCTTCTGCTTCCCCTCCTTCTCTTTCTGCTTCTCCTTCTGTTTCTGCTTTTCCTTCTGCTCCTGCTTCTTGTCCTTCTCGTGTTTCTACTTCTTCTGCTTCTCCCGCTTCTGCTTCTTCTGCTTCTCTTGCTTCTCCTTCTGCTGCTCTTTCTGCTTCTCCTGCTGCTTATCCTTCTCCTGCTCCTTCTTCTGCTTCTCTTTCTGCTTCTCCTTCTGTTTCTCCTTCTCCTTCTCCTTCTAGTTCTACTGCTTTTCCTTCCGCTTCTCCTTCTGCTTCTGAATCTTCTGCTTCTTCTGCTACTGCCTCGGCTTCTTCTGCTTCTCCTTCTGCTTCTCCTTCTGCTTTTGCTTCTCTTTCTGCTTCTGCGTCTCCTTCTCCTTCTCTAGATTCTGCTTCTTCTGCTTCTCCTGCTTCTCCTTCTGCTTCAGGTCCTGCTTCTGCTTCTTTGGCTTCTTCTGCTTCTGCATCTCCTGCTTCTCTTTCTGCTTTTCCTTCTGTTTCTGCTTCTGCTTCTTCTCCTTCTTGTGTTTCTTCTGCTTCTGCTTCTCCTGCTTCTGCTTCTCCTGCTTCTCGTTCTGCTTCTCTTTCTGCATCTCCTTCTCCTTCTTCTGCTTCTCCTTCTGCTTCTGCTTCTCCTTTTGCTTCTGCTTCTGCTTCAATTTCTCCTTCTGATTCTCATTACATGCTTCTTAGTCTTCTGTTTCTTCTGA
>NW_012318292.1:0-1866 GCF_000151885.1 Dipodomys ordii
GAGAAGGAGAAGAAGAAGGAGAAGGAGAAGAAGAAGAAGAAGAAGGAGAATCAGTAGAAGCAGAAGAAGCAGAAGCAGGAGAAGCAGAAGAAAAAGAATAAGCATAAGAAGCAGAATGAGAGGGAGAAGCAGAAGAAGGAGAAGCAGAAGCAGAAGAAGCAGCC
Organism: Dipodomys ordii; assembly: GCF_000151885.1. NCBI lineage: Eukaryota > Metazoa > Chordata > Mammalia > Rodentia > Heteromyidae > Dipodomys > Dipodomys ordii. The sequence goes on from NW_012318292.1 coordinate 165, forward strand.
GAAGGAGAAGCAGAAGCAGAAGATGCAGAAGGAGAAGCAGGAGAAGCAGACGAAGGAGAAGGAGAAGGCGAAAGAGAAGGATTAGGAGTAGGAGAAGCAAAAGGATAAGCAGAAGCAGAAAGAGACGCAGAAGGAGAAGCAGCACGAGAAGTAGGAGAAGCAGGAGAAGCAGAAGCAGGAGAAGCAGAAGAAACAGAAGATGCAGAAGCAGAATGAGAAGCAGAAGGAGAAATTGAAGCAGAAGCAGAAGCAGAAGGAGAAGCAGAAGCAGAAGGAGAAGCAGAAGAAGGAGAAGGAGAAGCACAAAGAGAAGCACAACGAGAAGCAGGAGAAGCAGAAGCAGGAGAAGCAGAAGCAGAAGAAACACAGGAAGGAGAAGAAGCAGAAGCAGAAGGAGAAGCAGAAAAAGAAGGAAAAGCAGAAAGAGAAGCAGGAGAAGCAGAAGATGCAGCAGCAGGAGAAGCAGAAGCAGAAGAAGCCGAAGAAGCAGAAGCAGATCCTGAAGCAGAAGGAGAAGCAGGAGAAGCAGAAGAAGCAGAATCTGGAGAAGCAGAAGGAGAAGCAGAAGCAGAAAGAGAAGCAAAAGCAGAAGGAGAAGCAGAAGGAGAAGCAGAAGAAACAGAAGAAGGGGATGCAGAAGAAGCAGAAGCAGGAGAAGCAGAAGCATAAGAATCCGAAGAAGCAGAAGCAGAACCTGAAGCAGAAGGAGAAGCAGGGGAAGCAGAAGAAGCAGAATATGGAGAAGCAGAATGAGAAGTTGAAGGAGAAGCAGAAGCGGAAAGAGAATCAAAAGCAGAAGGAGGAGCAGAAGAAACAGAAGAAGCAGTAGCAGTTGCAGCAGAAGCAGAAGGAGAAGCAGAAGGAAAAGCAGAAGAACGAGAACAAGAAGGAGAAACAGAAGCAGAAGCAGAAGGAGAATCAGAAGGAGAAGCAGAAAAAGCAGAAGGAGAAGCAGAAACAGAAGAATAAGCATAAGGACAAGCACAAGCAGAAGGAGATGCAGAAGGAGAAGCAGGAGAAGCAGAAGAAGCAGAAGAAGAAGAAGAAGTAGAAGTAGGAGAAAGAGAAGGAAGAGCAGCAGAAGCAATAGGAGAAGCAGAAGCAGAAGCAGAAGCAGAATGAGTAGCAGAAAGAGAAGCAGTAGAACCAGAAGAAGCAGGAAAAGCAGAAGCAGAAGAAAGAGGAGAAGAAGAAGAAGAAGAAGAAGAAGAAGAAGAAGAAGAAGAAGAAGAAGAAGAAGAAGAAGAAGAAGAAGAAGAAGAAGAAGAAGAAGAAGAAGAAGCAGTAGAAGCATAATGAGAAGCCGAAGAAGCAGAATCTGAAGCAGGAGAAACAGAAGAAGCACAATCTGAAGCAGAAGCAGAAGAAACAGAAATAGTAGAATAAGCAGAAGCAGAAGCACCAGGACAAGCAGAAGAACAAGAAGGAGAAGGCGAAAGAGAAGGATTAGGAGTAGGAGAAGCAAAAGGATAAGCAGAAGCAGAAAGAGACGCAGAAGGAGAAACAGCACGAGAAGTAGGAGAAGCAGGTGAAGCAGAAGCAGGAGAAGAAGAAGAAACAGAATTTGCAGAAGCAGAATGAGAAGCACAAGGAGAAATTGAAGCAGAAGCAGAAGCAGAAGGAGAAGCAGAAGCCGAAGGAGAAGCAGAAGAAGGAGAAGGAGAACAGAAAGAGAAGCAGAAAGAGAAGCAGAACGAGAAGC
>NW_012318293.1:0-1866 GCF_000151885.1 Dipodomys ordii
GCTTTTCCTGATTCTCTTTCTGCTTCTCCTTCTGCTTCTCCTTCTGTTTTTCCTTCTCCTTCTCGTTCTTCTGCTATTTCTTGTGCTTCCTTTTCTGCTTCTACATCTTCAGCTTCTTCTGCTACTGCTTCTGTTTCTTCTGTTTCTTCTGCTTCTCCTTCTGCTTCTCCTGCTTTTGCTTCTCTTTCTGCTTCTGCTTCTCTTTCTGCTTCTGCAGATTCTGCTTCTTCTGTTTCTTCTTCTGCTTCAGGTTCTGCTTCTGCTTCTTCGGATTCTTATGCTTCTGCTTCTCCTGTTTCTGCTTCTTCTGCTTCCCCTCCTTCTCTTTCTGCTTCTCCTTTTGTTTCTGCTTCTCCTTCTGCTTCTGCTTCTTCTCCTTCTCCTGTTTCTTCTGATTCTGCTTCTCCTGCTTCTGCTTCTCCTGCTTCTCGTTCTGCTTCTCTTTCTGCTTTTCTTTCTGCTTCTCCTTCTCCTTCTTCTGCTTCTCCTTCTGCTTCTGTTTCAATTTCTCCTTCTGCTTCTCATTCTGCTTCTGCGTCTTCTGTTTCTTCTGCTTCTCCTGCTTCTGCTTCTCCTGCTTCTCCTACTTCTCGTGCTGCTTCTCCTTCTGCGTCTCTTTCTGCTTCTGCTTATCCTTTTGCTTCTCCTACTCCTAATCCTTTTCTTTCGCCTTCTCCTTCTTCTTCTGCTGCTTCTCCTGCTGCTTCTGCTTCTGCTTATTCTACTATTTCTGTTTCTTCTGCTTCTGCTTCAGATTGTGCTTCTTCTGTATCTCCTTCTGCTTCAAATTCTGCTTCTGCTTCTTCAGCTTCTCCTGTTTCTTCTGCTTCTGCTTCTACTGCTTCTATTTCTTCTCCTGCTTCTCGTTCTGCTTCTCCTTCTGCTTCTGCTTCTCCTTCTGCTTCTGTTTCTGCTCTTCTCCTTCTTCTGTTTCTTTTGCTTCTGTTTCTTCTTTTTCTTCTTCTTCTGTTTCTTCTGATTCTACTTCTGCTTCTCCTTCTTCTCCTTCTATTTCTGCTTCTTCTCGTTCTCCTGCTTCTCCTTCTTGTTCTCCTTCTGTTTCTGCTTCTCTTTCTGCTTCTGCTTCTCCTTCTGCTCCTCCTTCTCTTTCTCCTTCTTCTGCTTCTCTCACTGCTTCTGCTTCTGCTTCTTTTGTTTATTCTTTTTCTTCTGCTTCAACTTCTCCTGCTTCTGCTTCTTCTGCTTCTACTGCTTCTCCTTATACTTCTCCTTATGCTTCTCCTTACGCTTCTCCTTATGCTGCTGCTGCTTCTTCTTCTTCTTCGTCTTCTTCTTCTTCTCTTTCTTCTGCTTCTGCTTTTCCTGCTTCTTCTGCTTCTACTGCTTCTCTTTTTGCTTCTCAATCTGCTTCTGCTTCTCTTTCTTCTTCTCCTATTGCTTCTGCGGCTCTTCCTTCTCCTTCACCTTCTTCTACTTCTCCTTCTGCTTCTGCTTCTTCTGCTTCTCCTTCTCCATCTTCTTCTGCTTCTGCTTCTCTTTCTGCTGTTTCTTCTGCTTCTGTTTCTCCTTCTGCTTCTCCTTCTGCTTCTCCTTCTGATTCTCCTTCTGCTTCTCCTTCGTTTTTCTCCTTCTCCTTCTCGTTCTACTGCTTTTCCTTCTGTTTCTCCTTCTGCTTCTGCTGCAACTGCTACTGCTTCTGCTTCTTCTGTTTCTTCTGCTTCTCCTTCTGCTTTTGATTCTCTTTCTGCTTCTGCATCTGCTTCTACATCAGCTTCTCATTCTGCTTCTCCAGATTCTGCTTCTTCTGCTTCTCCTGCTTCTCCTTCTGCTTCAGGTTCTACTTCTGCTTCTTCGGATTCTTAAGCATCAGATTCTCCTCCTTCTGCTTCTTCTGTTTCCCCTCAA
>NW_012318294.1:0-1866 GCF_000151885.1 Dipodomys ordii
CACCCCGCAGTCTCCCGCATTGTCCCCCGCTGCGACCCAAGCTGTGTCCCGCTGTGTCTCACTGTGTTCCCCGCTGTGTCCCGATATGTTCCCGCAGTGTCCCCCTTGTGTCCCGCTGTGTCCCGTTGTGTCCTCGCTTTGTCCCCCGCTGTGTCCCGTTGTGTCCCCAGCTGTGTACCCCGCTGTGTCCCGCTGTGTTCCCGCTGTATCGACTCTGTGTCCCGCTGGGTCCCGCTGGGTCCTCCCTGTGTTCCCCGCTGTGTCCCGATGTGTCCCACACTGTGTCCTGCTGTGTCCCCCGCTGTGTCCCGCTGTGTCCCCCGCTTTGTCCTGCTATGTCTCGCTGTTTCCCCGCTGTGTCCCTCTGTGTACCCCGCTGTGTCCAGCTTTGTCCCTGCTGTGTCTCGCTGTGTCCCACACTCTGTCCCCCACTGTGTCCCGATGTGTCCCCCGCTCTGTCCCTTTGTGTCCCGCTGTGTCCCCCGCTGTGTCCCGCTGTGTCCGCGCAGGGTCACCACTGTTTCCCGCTGTGTCCCGCTGTGTTCCGTGGTGTCCCGCTTTGTCCTCCGCTGTGTCCCCCGCTGAGTCCCGCTGTGTCCCGCTGTGTCCCTCGCTGTGTCCCCCGCTGAGACCCGCTCTTTCCCCCGCTGTGTCCCGCTGTGTACCTACCCCACTGTGTCTCCCGCTGTGTCCCGCTGTGTCACCCCTTTTGTCCCCCGCTGTGTCCCGCTGTGTCCCCCGCTGTGTCCCCTGCTGTGTCCCGCTGTGTCCCCCGCTGTGTCACCGCTGTGTCCTGCTGTGACCTCGCTGTGTCCCCCACTGTCTCCGCTCTGTCTCCTGCTGTGTGTCATGCTTTGCCCCGCTGTGTCCCACTGTGTCCCGCTGTGTCCCGCTGTGCCCCCTATGTGTCCCGTTGTGTCCACAGCTGTGTACCACGCTGTGTAACGCTGTGTCCCCGCTGTATCGATGCAGTGTCCTGCTGGGTCCCGCTGTGTCCTCGATGTGTCCCCCGCTGTGTCCCCCGCTGTGTCCTTGCTTTGTCCCCCGCTGTGTCCCGCTGTGTCCTCGTTGGGTACCCCGCTGTGTCCCGCTGTGTCCCCCGCTGTGGCCCAATGTGCCCAGTTGTGTCCCGGTCTGTCCCTGCTGTGTCCTGCTGTGTCCCGCTGAGTCCCCGCTGTGTCCCGCTGTGTACACCGTTGTGTCCAGCTGTGTCACCGCTGTGTCCCGCTGTGTCCCCTCTCTGTCTCCGCTGTCCCCCGGTTTGTCCCCCGCTGTGTCCCGCTGTGTCTCCCGCTTTGTCCCGCTGTGTTCCCGCAGTGTCCCCGCTGTGTCCCACTGTGTCACACTGTGTCCCATGGTGTCCCGCTTTGTCCCCCACTGTGTCCCCCGCTGAGTCCCCTCTTTGTCGCCGCTGTATCCCGCTGTGTCCACGCTGTGTCCCCCGCTGTGTACTCTCTGTGTCCCCCGCTGTGTCCCGCTGTGTCCTCGCTGTGTACCCCGCTGTGTCCCGTTGTGTCCCCAGCTGTGTACCCCTCTGTGTCCCGTTGTGTCCCCTCTGTGTCCCCAGCTGTGTCCCACTGTGTCCCTCTGTCTCCCCCGCTGTGTCACCCGCTGTGTCCTGCTGTGTTCCTCGCTATGTCCGCTGTGTCCTTGCTGTGTCCCCAGCTGCGTCCCGCTCTGTCCTCGCTGTGTCCCATACTTTGTTCCGCTGTGTCCCCCGCTGTGTCCCGCTCTGTCCCGCTGTTTCTCCCGCTTTGTCTCGCTGTGTCCCCGCAATGTCCACGCTGTGTCCCGCTGTGTCACACTGTGTCCCATGGTGTCCCGTTTTGTCCCCCACTGTGTCCCCTGCGGAGTCCCCTCTTGTCG
>NW_012318295.1:0-1866 GCF_000151885.1 Dipodomys ordii
TAAAATAGAGACAAACTATCCTTATTCTTAGAAGATGAACTCCCCCTAATTTACTCATTATCTTTCTCAGTCACAACTGAGGGGCACTCAGCATCCACTCCTCTTGTGTGTGAGTTGTCTGTTTGCCATCTCCCCCCCATTCCAGGTTCCTCCCCTAGGTGTCCTCCGTCGTCCCCGGTCCGCGGCAGGAGACTATAAAGATGGTCATTGTACTTGATTAGTTGGTGAATTTTCTTGCCTTCTTTCATGATTTCCTCAGTCTTTTTTCCAATGGATGTAAGGTTTCCTACAAAGCACAAGTACACTTATCTGGGAAGAGATAGTACATTAGGTTACAGTTACAAATGTGATGGGCATCCATGTACAAATGTAATGGACACCCATGTAACAAATGTGTTAGGGCTAGGCACTGGTGGCTCAAAGCCTATAATCCTAACTACAACGGGGGGGGGGGGGCTGAGATCTGAGGACTGTGGTTCAGAGCTAGCCTCAGCAGGAAAGTCTGTAACAGTCTTTTATTTCCAAATAGCTACCAAGAAGCCAGAAATTGAGCTACTCAAAATGGTAGAGTATTAGCCATAAGCAAAAGCTCAGGGACAGCACCCAGGCCCTGAGTTCAAACCGCCGGACCAGCATGCACACATAAAACCTTTTTCAAAAATGAGTACAGAAATAGTCACTGCTGTCAGGCGCTGGTGGCTCACGCCTGTAATCCTAGCTACTCAGGTTGCTGAGATCTGAGGATCGTTGTTCAAAGCCAGCCCGGGCAGGAGAGACTGTGAGACTCCTATCTCCAATAAAACCACCAGAAAACCGGAAGTGGCGCTGTAGCTCAAGTGGTAGAGCACTCGCCTTGAGCTGAAGAGCTGAGGGACAGGGCCCAGGCCCAGAGTTCAAGCCCCACGACCGACCCCCCCCCAAAAAAAAAAGTAATAGGCACTGCTTGCCATTGGACGCCGATGGTTTAGACCTGCAATCCTAGCTACTCCAGAGGCTGAGGTCTTAGGATCACGGTTCAAAGCCAGGCCAGGCAGGAACATCCATGAGACTCTTATCTCCAATTAACCACCAGAAAACTAGAAATGGCACTGTGGCTCAAGTGGTAGAGCGCTCACCTTGAGCTGAAGAGCAGAGGAACAGAGCTCAGGCCCAGAGTTCAAGCCCTGCAACTGACAAAAAAAAAAAAAAGGCAGGGAAAGAAGGAAGGAAGGGAGGGAGGGAGGGAGGGAGGGAGGGAGAGAGAGAGAGAGAGAGGAAAGCAATAGTCACTGCTGACAAAGATAATGAAAGTCATTCAAAACCTAAAAAAAAAAAAGCCGGAGACCAGGTGGCCGGAACAAGGAGCAGCAGCAGCAGCTGCAGGTGCAGGTAAAATGTCAGCAAAGGTCCAGGCCTGGAGCAAGAGGGAGAGGAGACACTGCACACGGGCCCAGGGGAGTCCAGATGAGAGCTGCCGGCCTTCCTGCAGCCAGCCCGCCCCTTCTCACCACTGACTTACAGGCATTCCCTTTGCGTTCTAAATGGGAACCCACTGTTGGCTAATTCCTTCTTCTAGACTTGTCTCATTTTGGTTTAGCCAAATGTGGACCACAATTTTCCTGAAAACCTAAAACTGGATTCCAAGACAGGCTGTGGTGGTTCACACCTGTAACCTCAGCAACTCGGGAGCAGACAGGAGAATCCACTCAAGGTTAGCCCACAGGGGCTGGGAAGGTGGCTCAGTGGTAGAGCGCTTGCCTTGCATGCCTGAGGCCCTGGGTTCGATTCCTCAGCACCACATAAAAAGAAAAAAGCCGGAAGTGGCGCTGTGGCTCAAGTGGTAGAGTGCTAGCCTTGAGCTGAAGAGCTGAGGGACAGCACCCAGGT
>NW_012318296.1:0-1866 GCF_000151885.1 Dipodomys ordii
TAACGGGGAACACAGCGGGACACAGCGGGACACAGAGGGGTACACAGCGGGACACAGCTGTGGAACACAGCGAGGACACAGCGGGACAAAGTGGGACACAGCGTTGATACAGCGGGAACACAGCAGGACAGAGCGGGGACACAGCAGGGGACACAACGGGACACATCGCGGGACACAGCGAGGACCCAGCAGAACACAGCTTGGGACACAGCGAGGACACAGCGGGACACAGCGGGACACAGCGGGGACACAGCAGAAGACACAGACTGAACCGTGGGGGACACAGCGGGACACAGCGGGGACTCACCGGGGGACACAGCGGGGGACAAACTGGGACACCACGGGACACAGTGGGAAACAGCGGGACACAGCGGGGACACTGCGGGAACATAGCGGGACACAGCGGGGTACACAGCGTGACACAGCAGTGGACACAGCGGGGACACAACGGGACAGAGCGGGGGACACAGCGAGGACACAGTGGTTCACAGCGGGACACAGCGTGGGACAAAGCAGGAGACAGCGGGGGACACAGCGAGGACACAGCTGGACACAGCGGGGTACACAGCGGGACACAGCAGGGGACACAGAAGGGTACACAGCGGGACACAGGGAGAAACACAGCGAGGTCACAGCGGGGGCCAAAGCAGGACAACACGGGACACAGTGTGACACAGTGGGACACAGCGGAGACACTGCAGGGGCACAGCGGGAGAAAGCGGGCGACATAGCGGGACACAGCGGGACACAGCGGGGGACACACTGGGGACACAGCGGGGGACACAGCTGGACACAGCGGGTCACAGCCGGGGATACTGCGGGACACAGCGGGGTACACAGAGGGGTACACAACGGGACACAGCCGGGAACACAGCGCGGACACAGCAGGACACACCGGGACACAGCGTCAATACAGCGGGGACAGAGCGGGTCACAGCGGGGACAGAGCGGGTCACAGCAGGGACACAGCGGGACACAGCGGGGGACACAGCGGGACACAGCGGGGACACAGCGGGACACAGCGGGACACAGCGGGGGACACAGCGGAACACAGCTTGGGACACAGCGAGGACAAAGCGGGACACAGCGGGACACAGTGGGGACACAGCAGGGACACAGCAGGGACACAGCGGGGGACACAGCGGGGTACACAGCGGGACACAACGGGGAACACAGCGAGGACACAGCGGGACACAGCAGGACACAGCGTCGATACAGCGGAGACACAGCGGGACACAGCGGGGTACACAGCTGGGGACACAACGGGACACAGCAGTGGACACAGCGAGGACACAGCGGGAAACAGCGGGTACACTGCGGGAACATAGCGGGACACAGCGGGGTACAGAGCGGTACACAGCGGGGTCAAGGAGTGGTACAGAGCGGGACACAGCGGGAATCACAGCGAGGTCACAGCGGGGGACACAGGGGGACACAGCGGGAACACAGCGGGACACAGCAGTGGACACAGCGGGACACAGCGTGGGACACAGCAAGGACACAGCGGGACACAGCGGGACACAGCGGGACACAGCGGGGACACAGCGGGACACAACGGGACTCAGCGGGGGACACAGCGAGGACACAGCGGGTCACAGCGGGACACAGCGTGGGACAAAGCAGGAGACAACGGGGGACACAGCGAGGACACAGCTGGACACAGCGGGGTACACAGCGGGACACAGCGGAGGACACAGAAGGGTACACAGCGGGACACAGAGAGAAACACAGCGAGGTCACAGCGGGGGCCAAAGCAGGACAACACGGGACACAGTGGGACACAGTGGGACACAGCGGGGACACTGCAGGGGCACAGCGGGGCAAAACGGGCGACACAGCAGGACACAGCTTGGGAAACAGCGGGGG
>NW_012318297.1:0-1866 GCF_000151885.1 Dipodomys ordii
CCGGGACCCAGCAGTGTTCACAGCGGTTCACAGCGGGGGACAAAGTGGGACTCCTCGGAACACAGCAGGACACAGCGTGAAACAGCGGTGAACCTGCGGGTACACAGCGGGACACAGCGGGGGACACAGCAGGGACACAGTGGGACACAGTAATACACAGCGTGGGACAAAGCGGGAGACAGCGGAGGACACAGTGAGGACACAGCTGGACACAGCGGGGACACAGAGGGGACCCAGCAGGGGACATAGAGGGGAAAAAGCGGGACACCACGGGACACAGTAGGACACAGCGGGACACAGCGGGGACACTGCGGGACACAGCCGGGGGACACAGCGGTGGACAGCGGGGGACAGACAAGGGACACAGCGGGGCACAGCGGACACACAACGGGGACAGAGCTGGACACAGAGGGACACAGATGGGACAGAGCGGGACACAGCGGGACACAGCGCGACACAGCAGCGACTCAGCGGGACACATGGGGGACACAGGGAGGACACAGCTGGACACTGAATGAGACAGAGCGAGGACACAGCCAGACACAGCGAAACACAGCGTGACACAGTGGGGACACAGCAGTGGACACAGCGGGACACAGCCGGGGACACAGAGGAACACAGCGGGGTACACAGCAAGGACAAAGCGGGACACAGCGGGGGACACAGCGAGGACAAAGCGGGACACAGCGGTGACACAGCGGGACACAGCTGGGGACACTGCGGGACACAGCGGGACACAGCGGGGACACAGCAAGGACACAGCGGGGGACACAGCGGGACACAGCCGGACACAGCCGGGGACACAGCGGGACACAGCGAGAGACACAGCGGGGAACAAAGAGAGGACACAGCGGGACACAGCGGGACACAGCGTCGATAGAGTGGGGACCCAGCGGGACACAGCGGTGAAACAACCGGACTCAGCGGGGGACACTGTGGGACCCAGCGGGACCCAGCGGGGACACAGCAAGGACACAGCGGGGGACACAGCGGGACACAGCGGGGGACACAGCAAGGGACACAGCGGGAGACAGAGCGGGACACAGTGGGGAACACAGAGAGAGACACAGCAGGACCCAGCGGGACACAGCGTCGATACAGCGGGTACACAGCGGGACACAGCGGGGTACACAGCTGTTGACACAACGGGACACAGTGGGGGACACAGCGGGACACAGCGGGACACAGCGGGGCACAGCAGAGACAAAACAGGAGACACAGTAGGGAACAGAGCAGGACACAGCGGGGGACACAGAGAGGACACAGTGGGGACACAGCGAGACTCAGCCGGGGACACAGCGGGGGAAAAAGCGGGACACCACGGGACACAGTGGGACACAGCGGGACACAGCGGGGTCACTGCGAGACACAGTGGGAGACAAAGCGGGACACAGCGGGACACAGTGGGGACGCAGCGGGACACAGCGGGACACAGCGGGACACAGCGGGGGACACAGCGGGACACAGAGCAGGACATAGCGAGGACACAGCAGGACACAGCGGGACACAGCGGGACACGGCGAGGACACAGTGGGGGACACAGTGGGGGAAACAGCTGGACACAGCGGGGAACACAGCGAGGACACAGCGGCACCCAGCGGGACACAGCGTAGATACAACGGAGACACAGCGTTACACAGCATGGTACAAAGCTGTGGACACAACGGGACACAGTGGGGGCACAGCGGGACACAGCGGGACGCAGTGGGACACAGCGGGGACAAAGCGGGAGACACAGCATGGGACAGAGCTGGAGACAGCGGGGGACACAGCGGGGACACAGCGAGGACACAGCGGGACAGAGCGGGACACTGCAGGGCACAGCGAGGGACACAGTGGGACAAAGAGGGGACACAGCGGGAGAAA
>NW_012318298.1:0-1866 GCF_000151885.1 Dipodomys ordii
TCTTATGCTTATTCTTATTCTCCTGCTTCTGCTTCTTCAGCTTCTACTACTTCTCCTTCTCCTTCTCCTTCTCCTTCTCCATCTCCTTCTCCTTCTTCTTCTTCTTCTTCTTCTTCTTCTTCTTCTTCTTCTTCTTCTTCTTCTTCTTCTTCTTCTTCTTCTTCTTCTTCTTCTTCTTCTTCTTCTTCTTCTTCTCTTTCTGCTGCTTCTGCTTTTCCTGCGTCTTCTGCTTCTAATGCTTCTCTTTCTGCTTCTCCTTCTGCTTCTTGTCCTTCTCCTGTTTCTTCTGCTTCTGCTTCTTCTGCTTCTTCTACTTTTCCTGCTTCTCTTTCTGCTTCTCCTTCTGCTTCTTCTCCTCCTTCTGCTTCTGCTCCTTCTATTTCTTCTTCTTCTGCTTCTCCCGCTCTGCTTCTTCTGCTTCTCCTGCTTCTCGTTCTGCTTCTCTTCGTCGGCTTCTCTTTCTACTTCTCCTTCTGCTTCTTCTGATTCTGCTTCTTCTCCTTCTTCTTCTCCTTCTCCTTCTGCTTCTTCTGCTTCTCCTGCTACTCCTTCTGCATCTCCTTCTGCTTGTGCTTTTCCTTCTGCTTCTTCTTCTGCTTCTGCTTCTCCTTCTTCTGCTTCTCCGTCTGTTTCTGCTTCTTCTGTTTTTCCTGCTTCTCCTTCTGCTTCTCATTCTTCTTCTCCTTCTGTTTCTCCTTGTCGTTATTCTGCTATTCCTTCTGCTTCTCTATCTGCTTCTGCATCTTCAGCTTCTTCTGCTACTGCTTCTGCTTCTGCTTCTTCTGTTTCTTCTGCTTCCCTTTCTGCTTCTCCTTCTGCTTTTGCTTCTCTTTCTGCTTCTGCTTCTCCTTCTGGTTCTCCTTCTTCTCCAGATTCTGCTTCTTCTGCTTCTCCTGCTTCTCCTTCTGCTTGAGGTTCTGCTTCTGCTTCTTCAGCTTCTTCTGCTTCTATTTCTACTTCTCCTTCTGTTTCTGCATCTCTTTCTGCTTCTGCTTCTTATCCTTCTTCTATTTCTTTTGATTCTGCTTCTCCTGCTTCTGCTTCTCCTGCTTCTCCTTCTGTTTCTCTTTATGCTTCTCCTTCTGCTTCTCCTTTTTCTGCTTCTACTTCTGCTTCTGCTTCTCCTTCTGCTGTTCTTATGTTTCTCCTGCTGCTGCTCTTCTGCTTCTCTGCTGCTTTTCCATCTCATGCTCATTCTTCTGCTTCTCCTTCTGTTTCTCATACTCCTTCTCCTTCTCGTTCTTCAGCTTTTCCATCTGCTTCTCCTTCTGCTTCTGCATCTTCTGCTTCTTCTGCTACTGATTCTGCTTCTTCTGTTTCTTCTGCTTCCCCTTCAGCTTCTCCTTCTGCTTTTGCTTCTCTTTCTGCTTCTGCTTCTCCTTCTGCTTCTCAGATTCTGCTTCTTCTGCTTCTCCTGCTACTCCTTCTGCTTCAGGTTCTGCTTCTGCTTCTTCGGCTTCTTCTGCTTCTGCTTCTCCTGCTGCTGCTTCTTCTGCTTCTCCTGCTTCTCTTTCTGCTTTTCCTTCTGTTTCTGCTTCTCCTTCTGCTTCTTCTCCTTCCTATGTTTCTTCTGCTTCTGCTTCTCCTGCTTCTGCTTCTTCTGCTTCTCCTGCTTCTCCTTCTCATTCTCCTTCTCTTTCTGCTTCTGCTTATCCTTCTGTTTCTCCTACTCCTAATCCTTCTCTTTCTCCTTCTCCTTCTTCTTCTTCTGCTTCTCCTGCTGCTTCTTCTTCTGCTTCTTCTGCTTTTTCTGTTTCTTCTTCTTCTGCTTCAGCTTCTGCTTCTTCTGCTTCTCCTTCTGCTTCTCCTTCTGCTTCTGCTCTTCTCCTTCTGTTTCTTCTGTTTCTGCTTCTCCTGCTTCTTCTT
>NW_012318299.1:0-1866 GCF_000151885.1 Dipodomys ordii
AAGAAGCTGAAGCAGAGAAGCGAAGCATAGATCCGAAGAGGCAGAAGAGAACCTGAAGCAGAAGAGAAGCAGGAGAAGCAGAAGAAGCAGAATCTGGAGAAGCAGAAGGAGAAGCAGAAGGAGAAGCAGAAGCAGAAAGAGAATCAAAAGCAGAAGGAGAAGCAGAAGAAACAGAAGAAGTAGAAGCAGTAGCAGTTGTAGCAGAAGCAGAACGAGAAGCAGAAGGAAAAGCAGAAGAACAAGAAGGTGAACGGAAACAGAAGGAGAAGCAGTAGGAGAATAAGAAGGAGAAGCAGAAGAAGGAGAAGGAGAAGCAGAAGCAGAAGAAGATGCAGAAGGAGAAGCAGAAGAAGCAGAAGCAGAAGGAGAAGCAGGAAAAGCAGAAGAAGCAGAAGCAAAAGGAGAAGCAAAAGAAGGAGAAGGAGAAGCAGAGGCAGAAGGAGAAGCATAAGGACAAGCACAAGCAGAAGGAGATGCAGAAGGAGAAGCAGGAGGAGCAGAAGAAGCAGAAGATGAAGGAGAAGCAGAAGTAGGAGAAGGAGAAGGAGGAGAAGCAGAAGCAGAAGGAGAAGCAGAAGCGGAATGAGAAGCAGAAAGAGAAGCAGGAGAAGCACAAGAAGCAGAAGCAGGAGAAGCCGAAAGAGAAGAAGCAGAAGAAGCAGAATCAGAAGCAGAAGTAGAAGCAGAAGCAGAAGGAGAAGCAGCAGAAGAAGTAGAACCAGAAATTCAGGCAGGAGAAACAGAAGAAGCAGAAGCAGAAGCAGAAGGAGAAGCAAAAAGAGAAGCAGTAGGAGAAGTAGAAGAAGCAGCAGAAGGAGAAGCAGCAGAAGAAGCAGAAAAACAAGCAGGAGAAGCAGAAGCACAAAGAGAAGTAGAAGCAGAAGAAACAGAAGCAGAAGAAGAAGCAGTAGAAGCACAAGAAGCAGAAGCAGGAGAAGCAGAAGCAGAAGATAAAGAAGAAGCATAAGAAGCAGAAGCAGAGGGAGAAACAAAAGAAGGAGAAAGAGCAGAAGAAGGTGAAGCAGAAAGAGATGCAGAAGCAGAAAGAGAAGCAGAAACAGAAGGGGAAGAAGAAGGAGAAGTTGGAGAATCAGAAGAAGCAGAAGCAGAAGCAGAAAGAGAAGGAGAAGAAGGAGAAGGAGAAGCAGAAGGAGAAGGACAAGCAGGAGAAGCAGAAGAAGAAGAAGCGGGAGGAGCAGAAGAAGAAGAAGAAGAAACAGAAGGAGCAGAAGGAGAAGCAGAAGCAGAAGGAGAAGCAAAAGAGAAGCAGAAGAAGCGGAAGAAGCAGTAGCAGGAGAAGCAGAAGCAGAAGAAACAGAAGAAGCCCAAGAAGCAGAAGGAGAACCTGAAGCAGAAGGAGAAGCAGAAGCAGCAGAAGCTGGAAAAGTAGAAGCAGAAGAAACAGAACAAGCAGAAGAAGCAGAAGAAGAACGAGAAGCAGAAGAAGAACAAGGAGAAAGAGAAGGATTAGGAGTAGGAGCAACAGAAGGATAAGCAGAAGCAGAAAGAGAAGGAGAAGGAGAAGGAGAAGCAGAAGAAGCAGAAGAAGCAGAAGCAGGAGAAGCAGAAGCAGAATGAAAAGCAGAAGAAGGAGAAATTGAAACAGAAGATGCAGAAGAAGAAGCAGAAGCAGTAGTAGAAGCAGAAGAAGGAGAAGCAGAAGGAGAAGCATAAAGAGAAACAGAAGGAGAAGCAGGAGAAGCAGAAGCAGGAGAAGCAGAATCAGAAGAAATAGAAGAAGCAGAAGAAGCAGAAGCAGAAAGAGAAGCAGAAACAGAAGGAGAAGCAAAAATAGAAGCAGAAGAAGCCGAAGAAGCAAAAGCAGAACCTAAAGCAGAAGGAGAAGCAGGAGAAGCAGAAGAAGCA
>NW_012318300.1:0-1866 GCF_000151885.1 Dipodomys ordii
CAGCAGGAGAAGCAGAAGCAGAAGAAGCCGAAGAAGCAGAAGCTTATTTCTGATGTAGAAGGAGAAGAAGGAGAAGCAGAATAAGCAGAACCTGGAGAATCAGAAGGCGAAGTAGAAGCAGAAAGAGAAGCAAAAGCTGATGGAGAAGCAGAAGATACAGAAGAAGCAGAGGCAGTAGCAGAAGAAGCATTAGATGCAGATGCAGAAGGAGAGGCAGAAGGAAAAGCAGAAGAACGAGAAGGAGAAGTAGAAGGAGAAACAGATGGAGAAGCAGAAAGAGAAGCAGAAGAAGGAGCAGGAGAAGGAAAAGCAGCAGGAGAAGCATAAAGAGCAGCAGAAGGACAAGCAGGAGATGTAGAAACAGGAGAAGCAGAAGCAGAAGAAAAAGGAGAAGGACAAGAAGCAGAAGCAGAAGGAGAAGCAGATACAGAAGGAGAAGAAGAAAGAGAAGGAGGGGAAGCAGAAGAAGCAGAAGCAGGAGAAGCAGAAGCATAAGAACCCGAAGAAGCAGAAGCAGAACCTGAAGCAGAAGGAGAAGCAGGAGAAGCAGAAGAAGCAGAATCTGGACAAGCAGAATGAGAAGCAGAAGGAGAAGCAGAAGCGGAAAGAGAATCAAAAGCAGAAGGAGAAGCAGAAGAAACAGAAGAAGCAGAAGCAGTAGCAGCAGAAGTAGAAGGAGAAGCAGAAGGAAAAGCAGAAAAACGAGAAGGAGAAGGAAAAACAGAAGCAGAATCAGAAGGAGAATCAGAAGGAGAAGCAGAAGAAGCAGAAGGAGAAGCGAAGGAAAAGCAGAAGAAGAAGCATAAGGACAAGCACAAGCAGAAGGAGATGCAGAAGGAGAAGCAGGAGAAGCAGAAGAAGCAGAAGCAGAAGAAGAAATAGAAGTAGGAGAAGGAGAAGGAAGAGCAGCAGAAGCAATAGAAGCAGAAGGAGAAGCAGAAGCATCAGAAGATGCAGAAGGAGAAGCAGGAGAAGCAGACGAAGCAGAAGCAGAAGGAGAAGCAGAAGTAGGAGAAGAAGAAGGAGAAGGAAGGGCAGCAGAAGCAATAGGAGAAGCATTAGGAGAAGCAGAAGCAGAATGAGAAGCAGAAAGAGAAGCAGTAGAAGCAGAAGAAGCAGGAAAATCATAAGCAGAAGAAAGAGAAGGAGAAGAAGAAGAAGAAGAAGAAGAAGAAGAAGAAGAAGAAGAAGAAGAAGAAGAAGAAGAAGAAGAAGAAGAAGAAGAAGACGAAGAAGAAGAAGACGAAGAAGAAGACGAAGAAGAAGAAGACGAAGAAGAAGAAGAAGCATCAGCATAAGGAGAAGCATAAGGAGAAGCATAAGGAGAAGCAGTAGAAGCAGAAGAAGCAGAAGCAGGAGAAGCAGAAGCAGAAGAAAAATAATAAGCAAAAGAAGCAGAAGCAGTGGGAGAAGCAGACGAAGAAAAGGAGAAGGAGAAGCAGAAGGAGAAGCTGAAGCAGAAAGAGAATCAGAAACAGAAGGAGAACAAGAAGGAGAAGCAGAAGAAGCAGAAGTAGAAGCAGAAAGAGGAGAAGAACGAGAAGCAGAAGTAGAATCAGAAGAAACAGAAGAAGAAGAAGAAGAAGAAACAGAAGCATAAGAAACAGAAGAAGGAGAAGAGCAGAAGCAGAAGCAGAAGGAGAAGCAGTAGCAGAAGGAGAAGCAAAAGAGAAGCAGGAGAAGCAGAAGAAGCAGGAGAAGCAGAAGCAGAAGAAACAGGAGAAGCCGAATAAGCAGAAGCAGAATCTGAAGCAGGAGAAACAGAAGAAGCACAATCTGAAGCAGAAGCAGAACAAACAGAAATAGTAGAATAAGCAGAAGCAGAAGCAGCAGGAGAAGCAGAAGAAGAAGACGTCGAAGGCGTGA
>NW_012318301.1:0-1866 GCF_000151885.1 Dipodomys ordii
GCATCTGCATCTTCTCCTTCCCATGTTATTCTGCTTCTGCTTCTCCTGCTCCTCGTTGTGCTTCTCTTTCTGCTTCTCCTTCTCCTTCTCCTGCTTCTCCTTCTGCTTCTGCTTCTCCTTCTGCTTCTGCTTCTGCTTCAATTTCACCTTCTGCTTCTCATTCTGCTTCTGCGTCTTCTGTTTCTTCTGATTCTCCTGCTTCTGCTTCTCCTGCTTCTCCTACTTCTCTTGCTGCTTCTCCTTCTGCGTCTCTTTCTGCTTCTGCTTATCCTTATGCTTCTCCTTCTCCTAATCCTTATCTTTCGCCTTCTCCTTCTCCGTGTTCTGCTTCTCCTGCTTCTCCTTCTGCATCTTCATCTGCTTCTGCTTCTCCTTCTGCTGCTTCTTCTGCTTCTGCTTCTGCTTCTGCTTCTGCTTCTCCTTCTTCTGCTTCTCCCTCTGATTCTGCTTCTTATGCTTATTCGTATTCTTCTGCTTCTGCATCTCCAGCTTCTGCTTCTTCTGCTTCTACTGCTTCTCCTTCTCCTTCTCCTTCTTCTTCTTCTTCTTCTTCTTCTTCTTCTTCTTCTTCTTCTTCTTCTTCTTCTTCTTCTTCTTCTTCTTCTTCTTCTTCTTCTTCTTCTTCTTCTTCTTCTTCTTCTTCTCTATCTGCTGCTTCTGCTTTTCCTGCTTCTTCTTCTTCTACTGCTTCTCTTTCTGCTTCTCATTCTGCTTCTGCTTCTCCTTCTGCTTCTCCTATTGCTTCTGCGGCTCTTCCTTCTCCTTCTCCTACTTCTCCTTCTCCTTCTGCTTCTGCTTCTTCTGCTTCTCCTACTTCTCCTTCTGCATCTTCTTCTGCTTCTGCTCCTCCTTCTGCTGCTTCTTCTACTTCTGTTTCTCCTTCTGCTTCTCCTTCTGCTTCTTCTGCTTCTCCTTCTGCTTCTGCTTCTCCTTCTCGTTCTTCTGCTTTTACTTTTGCTTCTCCTTCTGCTTCTGCTGCAACTGCTACTGCTTCTGCTTCTTCTGTTTCTTCCGCTTCTCCTTCTCCTTTTGATTCTCTTTCTGCTTCTGCTTCTCCTTCAGCTTCTCATTCTGCTTCTCCAGATTCTGCTTCTTCTGCTTCTCCTGCTTCTCCTTCTGCTTCAGGTTCTTCTTCTGCTTCTTCGGAATCTTATGCTCCTGTTGCTGCTTCTTCTGTTTCTCCTGTTCTCTTTCTGCTTTTCCTTCTGTTTCTGCTTCTCCTTCTGCTTCTTCTCCTTCCTATGTTTCTTCTGCTTCTGCTTCTCCTGCTTCTGCTTCTCCTGCTTCTCGTTGTGCTTCTCTTTCTGCTTCTCCTTCTCCTACTTCTGCTTCTCCTTCTGCTTCTGCTTCTGCTTCAATTTCTCCTTCTGCTTCTCATTCTGCTTCTGCGTCTTCTGTTTCTTCTGCTTCTCCTGGTTCTGCTTCTCCTGCTTCTCCTACTTCTCCTGCTGCTTCTCTTTCTGCTTCTCCTTCTCCTTCTTCTGCTTCTCCTTCTGCTTCTGCTTCTCCTTCTGCTTCTGCTTCTGCTTCAATTTCTCCTTCTGCTTCTCATTCTGCTTCTGCGTCTTCTGTTTCTTCTGCTTCTCCTGCTTCTGCTTCTCCTGCTTCTCCTACTTCTCGTGCTGCTTCTCTATCTGCTTCTCTTTCTGCTTCTCCATCTCCTTCCTCTGCTTCTCCTTCTGCTTCTCCTTCTGCTTCTGCTTCTGCTTCAATTTCTCCTTCTGCTTCTCATTCTGCTTCTGCGTCTTCTGTTTCTTCTGCTTCTCCTGCTTCTGCTTCTCCTGCTTCTCCTACTTCTCGTGCTGCTTCTCCTTCTGCGTCTCTTTCTGCTTCTGCTTATCCTTTTGCTTCTCCTACTCCTAATCC
>NW_012318302.1:0-1866 GCF_000151885.1 Dipodomys ordii
AGTGGGGGCACAGCGGGACAGAGCGGGACACAGTGGGACACAGCGAGGACAAATCGTGAGACACAGCGGGGGACAGAGCGGGAGAAAGGGGGGACACAGCGAGGACACAGCAGTACACAGCGGGACACAGCAGGGACAGAGCGGGACACAGCGGGACACAGCGGGGTACACAGCGGGACACAGCAGGGGACCCAGCGAGGACACAGCGGGACACAGCGGGGAACACAGCGAGGACACAGCGGGGGACACAGCGGGACACAGCGTCGATACAGCGGGGACACAGCGTTACACAGCGTGGTACACAGCTGTGGACACAACGGGACACAGTGGGTCACAGCGGGACACAGCGGAACACAGTGGGACACATCGGGGACAAAGCTTGAGACACAGCGTGGGACAGAGTGGGAGACAGAGGGGGACACAGCGAGGACACAGCGGGACACAGCGGGGGAAACAGCGGGACACAGCGGTAGACAAAGTGGGACAGAGCGGGGGACACAGCGGGACACAGCGGTGGACAGAGCGGTACACAGCGGTGGACACAGCGAGGACACAGCAGGACCCAGCGGGACACAGCGTCGATACAGCGGGGACAGAGTGGGCCACAGCGGGACACAGCAGGAACAAAGCAGTAGACACAGCAGGACACAGCAAGGGACACAGCGGGACACAGCCGGGGACACAGGGAGGACAGAGCGGGACACAGCGGGGACACAGCGGGGACTCAGCGGGGGACACAGCGGGGGACATAGCGGGACACCACGGGACACAGCGGAACACAGCGGGGACAAGGAGGAGACAGAGCAGGACACAGTGGGACAAAGCAGGGTACACAGCAGGGGACACAGCGGGACACAGCGGGACACAGCGGGGGACACAGCAAGACACAGCGGGGGACACAGCAAGGACACAGCGGGATACAGCGGGGGACACAGCGAGGACACAGCGGGGGACACACCGGGGGACACAGCGGAACACAGTAGGGAACACAGCGAGGACCCAGCGGGACCCAGCAGGACACAGCGTCGATACAGCGGGGATACAGCATTACACAGTGTGGTACACATCTGTGGACACAAGGGTACACAGTGTGGGCACAGCGGGACACAGCGGGACACAATGGGACAAAGCAAGGACAAATCGTGAGACACAGCGAGGGACAGAGCTCGAGACAGCGGGGGACACAGCTAGGACACAGCAGGGCACAGCGGGACACAGCAGGGACAGAGCGGGACACAGCGGGACACAGCGGGACACAGCGGGGGACACAGCGGGACCCAGCGGGGAACCCAGCGAGGACACAGCAGGACAAAGCGGGGGACACAGCGGTGACAAAGCTGGACACAACGGAGTACATAGCAGGTTCCAGCAGGACACAGCGTCGATACAGCAGGGACACAGCATTATACAGTATGGTACACAGCTGTGGACACAACGGGACACAGTGGGGGCACAGCGGGACACAGCGGAACACAGTGGGACACAGCGGGGGCAAAGCGTGAGACACAGTGGGGGACAGAGAGTGAGACAGCGGGGGACACAGCGAGGACACAGCGGGACACAGCGGGGGAAACAGCGGGACACAGCGGTGGACACAGGGGGACAGAGCAGGGACACAGCGGGACACAGCGGTGGACACAGCGGGACACAGCGGTGGACACAGCGAGGACACAGCGGGACCCAGCGGGACACAGCGTCGATACAGCGGGGACAGAGTGGGCCACAGCGGGGTACACAGCTGGGGACACAACGGGGCACATCGGGGGACACAGCAAGGACTCAGCGGAACACAGCGTGGGACACAGTGAGGACACAGGGGGACACAGCGGGACACAGCGGGACAGAGCAGGAACACAGCAGTAGTGA
>NW_012318303.1:0-1866 GCF_000151885.1 Dipodomys ordii
CAGCGGGACACAGCAGGTCACAGCGGGGAACACCAGCGGGGGACAGAGCGGGGACACAACTGGACACAGCGGGGTACACAGAAGAACACAGCGGGCACACAGTGGGACACAGCAGGACACAGCGAACACTGCGGGGACAGAGCAAGACAGAGCAAGACACAGCGAGGACACATTGGGCCACAGCGAGGTACACAGCTGGGGACACAACGGGACACAGCGGGGGACACAGCGAGGACACAGCGGGACACAGCGGGACACTGCGGGGACAGAGCAGGACAGAGCAAGACACAGCGAGGACACATTGGGCCACAGCGAGGTACACAGCTGGGGACACAACGGGACACAGCGGGGGACACAGCGAGGACACAGCAGGACACAGCGGGACACTGCGGGAACATAGCGGGACACAGCGGGGTACACAGCGGTACACAGTGAGGACACAGCGGTGGACACAACGGTGGACACAGCGGGACATAGCGAGGAACACAGCGAGGACACAGCGGGACACAGCGGGAAACACTGCGAGGTCACAGCGGGGGACAAAGCGGGACAACACGGGACATAGTGTGACACAGCGGGACACAGCGGGACACAGCGGGACACAGCGGGGGACACAGCGGGGGACACAGAGGGGACACAGCGGGACAGAGCAGGGACACAGCTGGACAGAGCGGGGTACACAGAGGGACACAGCGGGCACACAGTGGGGACACAGCAGGACACAGCGGGACACAGCGGGGACAGAGCAGGACAGAGCATGACACAGCGAGGACACATTGGGCCACAGCGAGGTACACAGCTGGGGACACAACGGGACACAGCGGGGGACACAGCGAGGACTCAGCGGGACACAGCGGGACACAGCGGGACATTTCGGGAACACAGCGGGACACAGCGGGGTACACAGCGGGACACAGCGAGGACACAGCGGTGGACACAATGGTGGACACAGCGGGACACAGCGGGGAACACAGCGAGGACACAGTGGGACACAGCAGGAAACACTGCGAGGTCACAGCGGGGGACAAAGCAGGACAACACGGGACACAGTGTGACACAGCAGGACACAGCGGGACACAGCGGGGGACACAGCGGGGGACAGAGAGGGGACACAGCGGGACAGAGCGGGGACACAGCTGGACACAGCGGGGTACACAGAGGGACACAGCGGGCACACAGTGGGGATACAGCGGGACACGGCGGGACACAGCGGGGACAGAGCAGGACAGAGCATGACACAGCGAGGACACATTGGGCCACAGCGAGGTACACAGCTGGGGACACAACGGGACACAGCGGGAGACACAGCGAAAACACAGCGGGACACAGCGGGACACAGCGGGACACTGCGGGAACATAGCGGGACACAGCGGGATACACAGCGGGACACAGCGACGACACAGCGGTGGACACAACGGTGGACACAGCGGGACACAGCGGGTAACACAGCGAGGACACAGCGGGACACAGCGGGAAACACTGCGAGGTCACAGTGGGGGACAAAGCGGGACAACACGGGACACAGTGTGACACCGTGGGACACAGCGAGGACACTGCAGGGGCAAAGCGAGACAAAGCGGGCGACACAGCGAGACACAGCGGGGGACACAGGGGGGGCCAGCAGGGGACAGAGAGGGGACACAGAGGGACACAGCGGGGGACACAGAGGGGTACACAGCGGGACACAGCCGGAAACACAGCGCGTACACAGCGGGACACACCAGGACACAGCGTCAATACAGCGGGGACAGAGAGGGTCACAGCAGGGACACAGCGGGACACAGCGGGACACAGCGTGGGACACAGCGGGACACAGCGGGGGCACACAGTGGAACACAGCGTGGGACAAAGCGAGGACACAGCAGG
>NW_012318304.1:0-1866 GCF_000151885.1 Dipodomys ordii
GGAGATGGAGATGGAGGAGAAGCTGAAGGAGAAGGAGAAGCAGAATTTGGTTTGTGATGCAAAAAGAGAAGCAGGTGAAGCTCAAGAAGCAGAAGCAGGAGAAGTTGAAAGAGAAGAAGAAGAAGAAGCAGAATCAGAATCAGAAGTAGAAGCAGAAGCAGAAGGAGAAGCAGCAGAAGAAGTAGAATCAGAAATACAGACAGGTGAAACAGAAGAAACAGAAGCAGAAGCAGAAGGTGAAGCAAAAAGAGAAGGAGAAGGTGAAGGAGAAGTAGAAGAAGCAGCAGAAGGTGAAGCAGCAGAAGAAGCAGAAAAACAAGCAGGAGAAGCAGAAGCAGAAAGTGAAGTAGAAGCAGAAGAAACAGAAGCAGAAGATGAAGCATTAGAAGCACAAGAAGCAGAAGCAGGAGAAGCAGAAGCAGAAGATAAAGAAGAAGCATAAGAATCTGAAGCAGAGGGAGAAACAGAAGAAGGTGAATGAGCTGGAGATTGTGAAGCAGATGGAGATGAAGATGCTGAAAGAGAAGCAGAAACAGAAGGAGAAGAAGAAGAAGAAGAAGGAGAAGTTGGAGAATAAGCAGAAGCAGAAGCTGAAAGAGAAGGAGAAGAAGGAGAAGGAGAAGCAGAAGGAGAAGGACAAGCAGGAGAAGCAGAAGAAGCAGAAGCGGGAGGAGCAGAAGAAGAAGAAGAAGAAGAAGAAACAGAAGAAAGAGAAGGAGCTGAAGTAGAAGCAGAAGCAGAAGGAGAAGCAAAACAGAAGCAGAAGAAGTTGAAGAAGCAGTAGCAGGAGAAGCAGAAGCAGAAGAAACAGAAGAAGCCCAAGAAGCAGAAGGAGAACCTGAAGCAGAAGGACAAGCAGAAGCAGCAGAAGCTGGAAAAGTAGAAGCAGAAGAAACAGAACAAGCAGAAGAAGCAGAAGAAGAACGAGAAGCAGAAGAAGAACAAGGAGAAAGAGAAGGATTAGGAGTAGGAGAAACAGAAGGATAAGCAGAAAGAGAAGGAGAAGGAGAAGGAGAAGCAGGAGAAGCAGAAGAAGCAGAAGCAGGAGAAGCAGAAGCAGAATGAAAAGCAGAAGAAGGAGAAATTGAAACAGAAGAAGATGCAGAAGGAGAAGCAGAAGCAGTAGTAGAAGCAGGAGAAGCAGAAGGAGAAGCATAAAGAGAAACAGAAGGAGAAGCAGGAGAAGCAGAAGCAGGAGAAGCAGAATCAGAAGAAATAGAAGAAGGAGAAGAAGCAGAAGCAGAAAGAGAAGCAGAAACAGAAGGAGAAGCAAAAATAGAAGCAGAAGAAGCCGAAGAAGCAAAAGCAGAACCTAAAGCAGAAGGAGAAGCAGGAGAAGCAGAAGAAGCAGAATCTGGAGAAGAAGAAGGAGAACCAGAAGGAGAAGCAGAAGCAGAAAGAGAAGCAAAAGCAGAAGGAGAAGCAGAAGAAACAGAAGAAGCAGAATCAGTAGCAGAAGAAGCTGAAGATGCAGAACCAGAAAGAGAAGCAGAAGGAATAGCAGAAGAACGAGAAGGAGAAACAGAAGGAGAAGCAGAAGGAGACGCAGGAAAAGCAGAAGAAACAGAAGCAGACGGAGAAGAAGGAGGAGAAGCCGAAACAGAAGAAGAAGCAGAAGGAAAAGCACAAGCAGAAGGAGATGCAGAAGGAGAAGCAGGAGATGCAGAAGAAGCAGAAGCAGAACAGAAGAAGAAGGAGAAGAATCAGAATCAGAAGAAGCAGAAGCAGAAATAGAAAGAGAAGCCGACGAAGAGAAGCAGAACGAGAAGCAGGAGAAGCAGGAGAAGCACAAGCGGGAGAAGCAGAAGAAGAAGAAACAGAAGAAGGAGAAGGAGCAGAAGCAGAAGGAGAAGCAGAAAGAGTGAT
>NW_012318305.1:0-1865 GCF_000151885.1 Dipodomys ordii
CTTCTGATTCTACTTCTGCTTCTCCTTCTTCTACTTCTCTTTCTGTTTCTACTTCTGCTTCTTCTGCTTCTCCTGCTTCTCCTTTTGTTCTCCTTCTGCTTCTGCTTCTCCTTCTGCTGCTCCTTCTCCTTCTCCTTCTTCTGCTTCTCCCACTGCTTCTGCTTCTGCTTCTTTTGCTTATTCTATTTCTTCTGCTTCTCCTGCATCTACTGCTTCTCCTTCTGCTTCTCCAGATTCTGCTTCTTCTGCTTCTACTGCTTCTCCTTCTGCTTCAGGTTCTGCTTCTGCTTCTTCGGCTTCTTCTGCTTCTGCTTCTCCTGCTGCTGCTTCTTCTGCTTCTCCTGCTTCTCTTTCTGCTTTTCCTTCTGTTTCTGCTTCTCCTTCTGCTTCTGCTTCTTCTCCTTCTTAAGTTTCTTCTGCTTCTGCTTCTCCTGCTTCTAGTTCTGCTTCTTTTTCTGCTTCTCCTTCTCCTTCTTCTGCTTCTGCTTCTGCTTCTCCTTCTGCTTCTGCTTCAATTTCTCCTTCTGATTCTCATTCTGCTTATGCGTCTTCGGTTTCTTCTGCTTCTCCTGCTTCTCCTACTTCTCGTCCTTCTTCTCCTTCTGCGTCTCTTTCTGCTTCTGCTTATCCTTTTGCTTCTCCTACTCCTAATCCTTCTCTTTCGCCTTCTCCTTCTTCTTCTTCTGTTTCTCCTGGTGATTCTGCTTCTGCTTATTCTACTATTTCTGTTTCTTCTGCTTCTGCTTCAGATTGTGCTTCTTCTGTTTCTCCTTCTGCTTCAGATTCTGCTTCTGCTTCTTCGGCTTCTCCTGTTTCTTCTGCTTCTGCTTCTCCTGCTTCTTCTGCTTCTCCTGCTTCTCTTTCTGCTTCTCCTTCTGCTTCTGCTTCTCCTTCTGCTTCTGCTTCTGGTCTTCTCCTTCTTCTGTTTCTTTTGCTTCTGTTTCTTCTGCTTCTTCTTCTTCTGTTTCTTCTGATTCTACTTCTGCTTCTCCTTCTTCTTCTTCTCTTTCTGCTTCTACTTCTGCTTCTTCTGATTCTCCTGCTTCTCCTTCTTGTTCTACTTCTGTTTCTGATTCTATTTCTGCTTCTGTTTCTCCTTCTGCTGCTCCTTCTCCTTCTTCTGCTTCCCCCACTGCTTCTGCTTCTGCTTCTTTTGCTTATTCTTTATCTTCTCCTTCTCCTGCTTCTGCTTCTTCTGCTTCTACTGCTTCTCCTTATGCTTCTCCTTATGCTTCTCCTTATGCTTCTCTTTATGCTTCTCCTTCTTCTTCTTCTTCTTCTTCTTCTTCTTCTTCTTCTTCTTCTTCTTCTTCTTCTTCTTCTTCTTCTTCTTCTTCTTCTTCTTCTTCTTCGTCTTCTTCTTCGTCTTCTTCTTCTCTTTTTTCTGCTTCTGCTTTGCCTGCTTCTTCTGCTTCTACTGCTTCTCTTTCTGCTTCTCATTCTGCTTCTGCTTCTCCTTCTGCTTCTCCTATTGATTCTGCTGCCCTTCCTTCTCCTACTTCTACTTCTCCTTCTGCTTCTGCTTCTTCTGCTTCTCCTGCTTCTCCTTATGCATCTTCTTCTGCTTCTCCTTGTGCTGCTTCTTCTGCTTCTGTTTCTCTTTCTGCTTCTCCTTTTGCTTCTTTTGCTTCTCCTTCTGATTCTCCTTCTCCTTCTGCTTCTGTTTCTCTTTCTCCTTCTTGTTCTCCTGCTTTTCCGTCTGCTTCTCCTTCTGCTGCAACTGCTACTGCTTCTGCTTCTTCTGTTTCTTCTGCTTCTCCTTCTGCTTTTGATTCTCTTTCTGCTTCTGTTTCTCCTTCAGCTTGTCATTCTGCTTCTCCACATTCTGCTTCTTCTGCTTCTCCTGCTTCTCCTTCTGCTTCAGG
>NW_012318307.1:0-1865 GCF_000151885.1 Dipodomys ordii
GATTCTTTGGTTGCAATGTCACAATTCAATTCTATATTATATATAGTCATATATACTAGCTAAAAACCAGAAGAAAACATACTTTGTCTAAGATCTCAGAGTCAGCTTGCCGATAAAGGAGCAGCTCTGTGTCCCTACCTGGTTACAAAAATCTGTTGAATTTCTATTTCCCAGATGCTGTATTGTTTTTCCAGTGTGACATACAAATCCCTGCCCCAGTTACAACAATCTCACAACACTCCTCCGAATGTGACTCTCCCCCCAATTCCTGTAGTCCACGTGACACCTTTATAACACTTCTCAGAACTGACTCTACCCCCAAATTCCCATAGTCCACGTCATGTGACCCATGTGGCTGCCCCCTAAAATTTTGTTTAAATTAAGCCCACACCTGTCCATGGCTGCTACCTCCATCCCTGCTTAGAACAGCCCGGCAGGTCTGTCTCCCAATGAAGCCTTGAACCTGTATTGGTTGCTAGCCTCTCATTTCTTACACTTTGGTTTCAAACTACAAAACATACTAATTAATAAACAAAAAATGATTATATTAGGAAACAGACATAGCTTACGAAATCAATGAAAATAAAAATGTTAAGAGACTGTCCTAAGAAGATGAGGACCCGGGGCTGGGAAGGTGGCTCAGTGGTAGAGCGCTTGCCTTGCATGCAAGAGGCCCTGGGTTCGATTCCTCAGCACCACATAAGCAAAAAGAAAAAAGCCGGAAGTGGCACTGTGGCTCAAGTGGTAGAGCTAGGCTAGCCTTGAGCTGAAGAGCTGAGGGACAGCGCCCAGGCCCAGAGTTCAGGCCCCACGACCGGACCCAAAAAAAAAAAACAAAAAAAAAGATATTAGACCAGAACACCAGGTTGGGATGTCTCATGTAGTAACTAGAAGAAATGCCCTCCTTCCCATAGCACAGGATTCATCGTGCAAAACACCACCACTTACCTGCTTTGCTTGAACTCTGCCCCAGCCCTGACCTTGAGCTTTTGTGCTCAAGGTTTGCACTCTACCACTCAAGTCACAGCTCCACTTCCAGTTTTTTCCTGGTTAATTGTCACTAAGAGTTTTTATGGATTTTCCTGCCTGGGCTGGCAGCCTCCTGAGTAGCTAGGATTACAGGTGTGACCCCTGGGTACCTGGCCCATGCTGGGTTTTGCCCTCCTTTGCTTCTTAACACAGATATGCTGGGAATCAGCTACCAGAAACTCCAGCATAACTGTCCCTCATTCCCCAGTTTCTGATGCCTTGGCTTCTGATCTTGGGGTGACCCAATTGCCCTCCTAGTGACCATTGCCTGGTGTTGTTCGGGCTGCCTCCCTGTCCACAGGTGCATCTGTGTCAGACAATTTGGTGAGGGGGTGCACAGTAATCAACCTGCTTGCTAACAGCTTTTAATCAGAGCAAATGGGATAGGGCAGCTGGGAGTAAAAATACAGTTGTAGCCGGGCGCCGGTGGCTCATGCCTATAATCCTAGCTACTCAGGAGGCTGAGATCTGAGGATCATGGTTCAAAGCCAACCGGGGCAGGAAAATCTGTGAGACTCTTATCTCCAATTAACCACCAGGAAACCTGAAGTGGCACTGTGGCTCAAGTGATAGAGTACTGGCCTTGAGCTGAAGAGCTGAGGGATAGCGCCCAGGCCCAGAGTTCAAGCCCCGTGACCACCACTACCACCAACAAATATACAGTTGTGCCCCTCCAGGAAGGAGCCACAGTCCAAGCCAGGAAAGGTGGCTGGTGGCTGGGACTGGAATGGGTTTCTGAGAGTTCTGAACAGGAGGCATGCTGGTAGCAGGCTGCAGGATGGCACAGCAGGTGAGTGGCACGGTGGCTGGCAGGCAGTTGAAGAGGGCTGGAGGTG
>NW_012318308.1:0-1865 GCF_000151885.1 Dipodomys ordii
TGTGTTTCCCGCTGCGTCCCGCTGTGTACCACTCTGTGACCCCGCTGTGTCCCGCTCTGTACCACGCTGTGTCCCGCTATGTTCCCGCAATGTCCCCGCTGTGTCCCGCGGTGTCTTCGCTGTGTCCACCGCTGTGTCCCATTGTGTCCCCAGCTGTGGACCCCGCTGTGTCCTGCTGTGTCCCCGCTGTATCGACGCTGTGTCCTGCTGGGTCCCGCTGTGTCCTCGCCGTGTTCCCTATTGTGTCCCGGTGTGTCCCCCGCTGTGTCCCCCGCTGTGTCCCTGCTGTGTCCCTGCTGTGACCCCGCTGTGTCCCGCTGTGTCCCGCTTTGTCCTCGCTGTGTCTCAAGCTGTGTTCCGCTGTGTCCCCCGCTGTGTCCCCCTGTGTCCCCGCTGTGTCCCTGCTGTGACCCGCTCTGTCCCCTCTGTATTGACTCTGTGTCCCGGTGTGTCCCGCTGTGTCCTCGCTGTGTCCCCCGCAGTCTCCCACTTTGTCCCCCGCTGTGTTCCGCTGTGTCACGCTGTGTCCCGCAGTGTCCCCCGCTGTGTTCCGCTGTGTCCCCCGCTGTGTCCCACTGTGTCCCCCGCTGAGTCCCCGCTGTGTCACCGCTGTGTCCCGCTGTTTCCTCGCTGTGTCCCCTGCTGTCTCCCTCTCTGTCCCCCGCTGTGTCTCACGCTTTGTCCCCCGCTGTGTCCCACTGTGTCCTGCTGTGTCCCACTGTGCCCCCACTGTGTCCCGTTGTGTCCACAGCTGTGTACCACGCTGTGTAACGCTGTGTGCCCGCTGTATCGACGCTGTGTCCCGCTGTGTCCCCCGCTGTGTCCTCGCTGTGTTCCCCGCTGTGTCCCGCTGTGTCCCCCGCTGTGTCCCCCTGTGTCCCCCGCTGTGTCCCGCTGTGTCCTCGCTGGGTCTCCCGTTGGGTCCCGCTGTGTCCCCCGCTATGTCCCACTGTGTACCGCTGTGTCCCCCGCTGTGTCCTGTTGTGTCCCCAGCTGTGTACCCCGTTGTGTCCCGCTGTATCGACGCTGTGTCCCACTGGGTCCCGCTGTTTCCTTCCTGTGTTGCCCGCGGGGTCTCTCTGTGTCCCCGCTGTATCGACGCTGTGTCCCCGCTGTGTCCCGCTGTGTCCCGCTCTGTCCTCGCTGTGTCCCTTGCTGTGTCCCGTTGTGTCCCCAGCTGTTTCCCCTGCTATGTCCCGCTGTGTCCACTGCTGTGTCCACGCTGTGTCCCGCTTTGTCTCGTTGTGTCCCGCTGTGTCCTCTCTGTGTCCCCCGCTATGTGCCGCTGTGTCCTCGCTGTGTCCCCTGCTGTGTCCCGCTGTGTCCCCATTGTGTCCCCCGCTGTGTCGCGCTGTGTCGCGCTGTGTCCCCCGCTGTGTCCGCAGCTGTGTCCCGCTGTGTCCTCGCTGTGTCCCCCGCTGTCTGCCGCTTTGTCCCCGCTGTGTCCCTAGCTGTGTAGCGCTGTGTCCCGCTGTGTACCCCGCTGTGTCCCACTATGTCCCACTGTCTCCTCGCTGTGTCCCCCGCTGTGTTCCGTTGTGTACCCAGCTGTACACCCCGCTGTGTCCCGCTGAGTCCCCGCTGTAACGACGCTGGGTCCCGCTGGGTCCCGCTATGTCTTCCCTGTGTTCCCGCTGTGTCCCGCTGTGTCCCCCGCTGTGTCCCGCTGTGTCCCCAGCTGTGGACCCCGCTGTGTCCCGCTGTGTTCCCGCTGTATCGACGCTGTGTCCCGCTTGATTCCGTTGTGTCCTCGCTGTGTTCCCCGCTTTATCCTGCTGTGTACCCCTATGCGTCCCTCGCTGTGTCCCGCTGTGTCCCGATGTGTACTGCTGTGTCCCCCGCTGCGTCCCGCTGTGTCCCTGCTG
>NW_012318309.1:0-1865 GCF_000151885.1 Dipodomys ordii
GTGTCCCCCTCTGTCCCTGCTGTGTCCCGCTGTGCCCTGCTGTGTCCTAGCTGTGTCCCCCGCCGTCTCGAGCTCTGTCCCTCGCTGTGTCTCACGATTTGTCCTTGCTTTGTCCCACTCTGTCCAGCTGTGTCCCGCTGTGCCCACACTGTGTCCCCTTGTGTCCACAGATGTGTACCACACTGTGTAACGCTGTATCCCCGCTGTATCGACGCTGTGTCCTGCTGGGTCCCGCTGTGTCCTCTCTGTGTTCCCTGCTGTGTTCCGCTGTGTCCTCGCTGTGTTCCCCGCTGTGTCCCGCAGTGTCCCCCGCTGTGTCCCCCGCTGTTTCCTCGCTCTGTCCCCCACTGTGTCCTGCTGTGTCCTCGCTGGGTCCTCCGCTGTGTCCCGCTGTGTTCCCTGCTGTGTCCCGCTGTGTCCCGCTGTGTCCCGCTCTGTCCCTGCTGTGTCCCGCTGTGTACTGCTGTGTACTCGCTGTGTCCCCCTCTGTCTCCCGCTCTGTCCCCCGCTTCGTCTCACGATTTGTCCTCGCTGTGTCCCACTGTGTCCCGCTGTGTCCCGCTGTGCCCCCACTGTGTCCCGTTGTGTCCACATATGTGTACCACGCTGTGTAAGGCTGTATCCCAGCTGTATCGACACTGTGTCCCGCTGGGTCCCGCTGGGTCCTCGCTGGGTCCACCGCTGTGTCCCGCTGTTTCCACCGCTGTGTCCCGCTGTGCCCCCCGCTCTCTCCCCCTGTGTCCACCACTGTGTCCCGCTGTTTCCCCCGCTGTGTCCCGCTGTGTCCTCGCTGTGTCCCCCGCTGTCTCCCGCTCTGTCCCCCGCTGTGTCTCACGCTTTGTCCCCGCTGTGTCCCACTGTGTTCCGCTGTGTCCCGCTGTGCCCCCACTGTGTCCTGTTGTGTCCACAGCTGTGTACCACGCTGTGTAACGCTGTATCACCGCTGTATCGATGCTGTGTCACGCTGTGTCCCTCAGTGTCCCCCGCTGTGTCCCCCGCTGTGTCGCTGTGTTCCCCGCTGTGTCCCGCTGTGTCCTCGCTGTGTCCGCTGTGTCCCCCGCTGTGTCCCGCTGTGTCCCGCTGTGTCCCGCTCTGTCCCTGCTGTGTCCCGCTGTGCCCTGCTGTGTCGTCGCTGTGTCCCCCGCTGTCTCCCGCTCTGTCCCTCGGTGTGTCTCACGATTTGACCTTGCTTTGTCCCACTGTGTCCCGCTGTGTCCCGCTGTGTCCCCACTGTGTCCCGTGGTGTCCACAGCTGTGTAACACGCTGTGTAATGCTGTGTACCCGCTGTATCGACGCTGTGTCCCGCTGGGTCCCGCTGTGTCTTCGCTGTGTTCCCCGCTGTGTCCCGCTGTGTACCCCTCTGTGTCCCCTGCTGTGTCCCGCATTGTCCCGCTGTGTACCGCTGTGTCGCCTGCTGAGTCCCGCTGTGTCCCCGCTGTGTCCCAATGTGTCCTCGCTGTGCCCCCCGCTGTGTCCCACTGTGTCCCAACTGTGTCCCCCGCTGTGTCCCGCTGTGTCCTGCTGTCTCCCCCTTTGTGTCCCCCGCTGTGTCCCTCTGTGTCCCCCGCTTTGTCAATGCTGTGTCCCGTTGTGTCCTCGCTGTGTCCCCCTATGTCTCCCACTCTGTCCCCCGCTGTGTCTCACGCTTTCTCCCCGCTGTGTCCAACTGTGTCCCGCTGTGTCCCGCTGTGCCCCCACTGTGTCCCGTTGTGTCCACAGCTGTGTACCACGCTGTGTAACGCTGTGTCCCCGCTGTATCGACGCTGTGTCCTGCTGGGTCCCGCTGTGTCCTCGCAGTGTTCCCCGCTGTGTCCCGCTGTGTCCCCCGCTGTGTCCCCCGCTGTGTCCTCTCTGTGTCCCCCAA
>NW_012318310.1:0-1865 GCF_000151885.1 Dipodomys ordii
GCTCCTCCTACTCCTACTCCTTCTCTTTCTCCTTCTTTTACTTCTGCTAATCATTCTGCTTCTTCTGCATATTCTATTTCTTCTGCTTCTGCTTTTCCAGCATCTGCTGCTTCTGCTTCTTCTGCTTCAGGTTCTCCTTCTGCTTCTTGAGCCTCTTCTGTTTCTTCTGCT
Source organism: Dipodomys ordii (assembly GCF_000151885.1). Classification (NCBI taxonomy): domain Eukaryota; kingdom Metazoa; phylum Chordata; class Mammalia; order Rodentia; family Heteromyidae; genus Dipodomys; species Dipodomys ordii. The sequence goes on from NW_012318310.1 coordinate 172, forward strand.
TCTGTTTCTCCTGCTACTGCTTCTTCTGCTTCTCTTTCTGCTTCTCCTTCTGCTTCTCCTTCTCCTTCTGCTCCTTCTCTTTCTTCTGTTTCTTCTTCTTCTTCTTCTTCTTCTTCTTCTTCTTCTTCTTCTTCTTCTTCTTCTTCTTCTTCTTCTTCTTCTTCTTCTTCTTCTTCTTCTTCTTCTTCTTCTTCTTCTTCTTCTTCTGCTCCTCCCGCTTCTGCTTCTTCTTCTTCTCCTGCTTGTCCTTCTCCTTCTGCATTTCCTTCTCCTTCTTCTCCTTCTCTTTCAGCTTCTGCTTCTGCTTCTTCTGATTCTCCAAATTCTCCTTCTTCTTCTCCTTCAGTTTCAGCTTCTCTTTCAGCTTCAGCATCTCCTTCTGCTTCACCTTCTGCTGCTCTTTCTCCTTCTTCTGTTTTTCCCTCTGCTTCTGCTTCTTATGCTTCTTCTTTAGCTTCTGCTTCTGCTTCTCCTGCTTCTGCTTCTTATGCTTCTACTGCTTCTTCTTCTCTTTCTGCTTCTGCTTCTCCTGCTTGTTTTTCTGATTCTTCTGCTGCTTCTCCTTCTGCTGCTTCTTCTACTTCTCCTTCTGCTTCTCTTTTTGCTTCTGCTTCTGCTTCTCCTTCTGCTTCTGCTCTTCTTCTTCTGTTTTTTTGCTTCTGTTTCTTCTTCAGTTTCTTCTGATTCTACTTCTGCTTCTCCTTCTTCTCCTCTTTCTGCTTCTACTTCTGCTTCTTCTGATTCTCCTGCTTCTACTTCTTGTTCTCCTTCTGTTTCTGCTTCTCTTTCTGCTTCTGCTTCTGTTGCTCCTTCTCCTTCTTTTTCTTCTGCTTCTCCTGCTGCTGCTTCTTCTGCTTCTTCTTCTTTTTCTGTTTCTTCTTCTTCTTCTTCAGCTTCTGCTTCTTCTGCTTCTCCTTTTGCTTCTGCTTCTCCGTCTGTTTCTGCTTCTGCTCTTCTCCTTCTTCTCTTTCTTCTGCTTCTGCTTCTCCTGCTTCTTCTTCTTCTGCTTCTCCTACTTCTCTTTCTGCTTCTCCGTCTCATTCTCCTTCTCTTTCAATTTCTCCTTCTTGTGCTTCTCATTCTGCTTCTGCATCTGCTTCTGCTTCTTCTGTATCTCCTTCTGCTTCTCCTTCTGCTTCTCTTTCTGCTTCTAATTCTGCTTCTGCTCCTCCTACTCCTAATCCTTCTCTTTCTCCTTCTTATTCTTCTGCTTCTCGTTCTGCTTCTGCTTGTTCTGTATCTTCTGCTTCTGCTTTTCCAGCTTCTGCTGCTTCTGCTTGTCCTTCTGCTTCAGGTTCTCCTTCTGCTTCTTGGGCTTCTTCTGTTTCTTCTGCTTCTGCTTCTCCTGCTACTGCTTCTTCTGCTTCTTCTGCTTCTCTTTCTGCTTCTCCTTCTGCTTCTGCTTCTCCTTCTGCTCCTTCTCTTTCTTCTGTTTCTTCTTCTGCTGCTTCTCCCGCTTCTGCTTCTTCTGCTTCTCCTGCTTGTCCTTCTCCTTCTGCTTCTCCTTCTCTTTCTTCTCCTTCTCTTTCTGCTTCTGCTTCTGCTTCTTCTGTTTCTCCTTCTGCTTCTCCTTCTGCTTCTCTTTCTGCTTCTAATTCTGCTTCTGCTCCTCCTACTCCTAATCCTTCTCTTTCTCCTTCTTATTCTTCTGCTTCTCGTTCAGCTTCTGCTTCTTCTGCATCTTCTGCTTCTTC
>NW_012318311.1:0-1865 GCF_000151885.1 Dipodomys ordii
GCTTCTCTTTCTGCTTCTGCTCTTATCATCTCTATTTCTTTGATCTGCTTCTCCTGCTCTGCTTCTCCTTCTGTTTCTCATTATGCTTCTCTTTCTGCTTCTGCTTCTTATCCTTCTTCTATTTCTTTTGATTCTGCTTCTCCTGCTCTGCTTCTCCTTCTGTTTCTCCTTTTGCTTCTCCTTCTGCTTCTCCTGCTTCTGCTTCTTCTGCTTCTCCTGCTTCTCCTTCTGCTTCTCTTTCTGCTTCTGCTTATCCTTCTGTTTCTCCTACTCCTAATCCTTCTCTTTCTCCTTCTCCTTCTTCTTCTTCTGCTTCTCCTGCTGCTTCTTCTTCTGCTTATTCTGCTTTTTCTGTTTCTTCTGTTTCTGCTTCTCCTGCTTCTTCTTCTTCTGCTTCTCCTTCTTCTCCTTCTGCTTCTCCGTCTCATTCTCCTTCTCCTTCAATTCCTCCTTCTTGTGCTTCCCTTTCTGCTTCTGCTTCTGCTTCTCCTGCTTCTGATTCTGTTTCTCCTTCTGCTTCTCTTTCTGCTTCTTATTCTGCTTCTGCTCCTCCTACTCCTAATCCTTCTCTTTCTCCCTCTTCTTCTGCTTCTCGTTCTGCTTCTGCTTCTTCTCCTTGTTCGGTTTCTTCTACTTCTGCTTTTCCAGCTTCTGCTGCTTCTGCTTCTCCTTCTGCTTCTGGTTCTCCTTCTGATTCTTCGTCTTCTTCTGTTACTTCTGCTTCTGCTTCTCCTGCTACTGCTTCTTCTGCTCTCTTTCTGCTTCTCCTTCTGCTTCTGCTTCTCCTTCTGCTTCTGCTTCTTCTCCTTCCTATGTTTCTTCTGCTTCTGCTTCTCCTGCTTCTGCTTCTCCTGCTTCTCGTTGTGCTTCTCTTTCTGCTTCTCCTTCTCCTTCTTCTGCTTCTGCTTCTCCTTCTACTTCAATTTCTCCTTCTGCTTCTCATTCTGCTTCTGCATCTTCTGTTTCTTCTGCTTCTCCTGCTTCTGCTTCTCCTGCTTCTCCTACTTCTCGTGCTACTTCTCCTTCTGCGTCTCTTTCTGCTTCTGCTTATCCTTTTGCTTCTCCTACTCCTAATCCTTCTCTTTCGCCTTATCCTTCTCCTTCTTCTGCTTCTCCTGCTTCTCCTTCTCCATCTTCTTCTGTTTCTGCTTCTGCTTCTGCTGCTTCTTCTGCTTCTGCTTCTCCTTCTTCTGCTTCTCCCTCTGATTCTGCTTCTTATGCTTATTCTTTTTCTTCTGCTTCTCCTGCTTCTGCTTCTCCTGCTTCTGCTTCTTCTGCTTCTACTGCTTCTCCTTCTCCTTCTCCTTCTCCTTCTTCTTTTCTCCTTCTTCTTCTTCTTCTTCTTCTTCTTCTTCTTTTTCTTCTTCTTCTTCTTCTTCTTCTTCTTCTTCTTCTTCTTCTTCTTCTTCTTCTTCTTGTTCTTCTTCTTCTTCTTCTTCTTCTTCTTCTTCTTCTTCTTCTTCTTCTTCTTCTTCTTCTTCTTCTTCTTCTTCTTCTTCTTCTTCTTCTTCTTCTTCTCTTTCTGCTGCTTCTGCTTTTCCTGCTTCTTCTTCTTCTACTGCTTCTCTTTCTGCTTCTCATTTTGCTTCTGCTTCTTCTTCTACTTCTCCTATTGCTTCTGCGGCTCTTCCTTCTCCTTCTCCTACTTCTCCTTCTACTTCTGCTTCTGCTTCTCCTGCTTCTGCTTCTTATGCTTCTACTGCTTCTTCTTCTGGTTCTGCTTCTTCTGCTTCTACTTCTCTTTCTGCTTCTGCTTCTCCTGCTTGTTTTTCTGCTTCTTCTGCTGCTTCTCCTTCTGCTGCTTCTTTTACGACTCCTTGTGCTTCTCTTTTTGCTTCTCCTTCTGCTTCTGCTTCTTCTTCTTC
>NW_012318312.1:0-1865 GCF_000151885.1 Dipodomys ordii
ACAGCGAGGACACAGCGGGACAAAGCGGGTCAAAGTGGGACACAGTTAGGGACACAGCAGTAGACACAGCGGGACAAAGTGGGGGACACAGCGGGACACTGCGGGGGACCCAGTGAGGACACAGCGAGACCCAGTGGGACACAGTATCGATACAGTGGGGACACAGCGGGACCCAGCGCGGTACACAGCTAGGGACACAACGGGACACAGCAGGGGACACAGCGATGACACAGGGGAACACAGCGTGGGACACAGCGAGGACACAGCGGGACACAGAGGGACAAAGCGGGGACACAACAGGGGCAGAGCAGGGACACAGCAGGGGACACAGCGGGACACAACAGGGAACACAGCGAGGACACAGCGGGACCCAGCGGGGCACAGCGTCGATACAGCGGGGACACAGCGGGACACAGCGGGGTACACAGCTGGGGACACAAAGGGACACATCGGGGGACACAGCGAGGACACAGCGGAACACAGCGTGGGACACAGCGAGGACACAGCGGGACACAGCAGGACACAGCAGGGACACAGCAGTAGACACAGCGGGACACAGCGTGGGACACAGCGGGACACAGCGAGACACAGCGGGGACACAGCGGGACTCAGCGGGGGACACAGCAGTACACAGCGGGACACAGCCGGACACAGCGGGGGACACATCAGGGGACACATCGGGACACAGAGGGGGACACAGAGGGGTACACAGTGGGACACAGTGGGGAACACAGCTAGGACCCAGCGGGACCCAGCGGGACACAGCGTCGATACAGCGGGACACATCGGGACACAGTGGGGACACAAAGGGACACATTGGGGGACACATCGAGGACACAGCGGAACACAGAGTGGGAAACAGCGAGGACACGGCGGGACACAGCAGGACACAGCGGGACACAGCAGGGACACAGCAGTAGACACAGCGGGAAACAGTGGGGGACACAGCAAGACACCGCGGGGGACACAGGGAGGACAGAGCGGGACACAGCAGGGACACAGGTGGGACTCACCGGGGGACACAGCGGGGGACAAAGCGGGACACCACGGGACACAGAGGGACACAGCGGGACACAGTGGGGGACACAGCGGGACACAGTGGGACACAGCGGGGACAAAGAGGGGGACATAGCGGGGGACAGAGCGGGACACAGCTGGGACCCAGCGGGACCCAGCGGGGAAACAGCGGGGACTCAGGGGGGGACACAGAAGGACAAAGGTGGTCACAGCGGGACACAGCGTCAACACAGCAGGGACACAGCGGCACACACAGCCGGACACAGTGGGACACAGCGGAGACAAAGCGGGACATAGCGGGGGACACAGCGGGGGACACAGCGGGACACAGTGAGGAACACAGCGAGGACCCAGTGGGACCCAGAAGGACACAGCGTCAATACAGCAGGGGACACAGCGGGACACAGAGGGACACAGCGGAGGACACAGCGGGACACAGCGGGGACACAGCGGGACATAGCGGGTGACAGAGCAGGACACAGCTGGGGACACAGGGAGGACACAGGAGGACACAGCGGGGACACAGCTGGGACTCAGCGGGGGACACAGCCAGGGACAAAGTGGGACACCAAGGAACAAAGCGGGACACAGCGGGACACAGCGGGACACAGCTTGGACAATGCGGGAACATAGCGGGACACAGCGGGGTACACAGCGGGACACAGCGCGACACAGCGGGGGACACAGTGGGACACAGCGGGGGACACAGCCTGGACACAGCGGGACACAGCGGGACACATTGTGGGACAAAGCGGGAGACAGCGGGGGACACAGCGAGGACACAGCGGGACACAGCGGGGACACAGAGGGGACTCAGCGGGGGACACAGCGGGAACAAATCAGGATGA
>NW_012318313.1:0-1865 GCF_000151885.1 Dipodomys ordii
GAAGAAGAAGAAGAAGAAGAAGAAGAAGAAGAAGAAGAAGAAGAAGGAGAAGCAGTAGAAGCAGAAGAAGCAGAAGCAGGAGTAGCAGAAGCAGAAGAAAAAGAATAAGCAAAAGAAGCAGACGCAGAAGCAGTGGGAGAAGCAGAAGAAGGAGAAGGAGAAGGAGCAGCAGAAGGAGAAGCAGAAGCAGACAGAGAAGCAGAAACAGAAGGAGAACAAGAAGGAGAAGCAGGAGAATCAGAAGAAGCAGAAGTAGAAGCAGAAAAAGAGAAGAAGGAGCAGCAGAAGGAGAAGCAGAAGCAGAAAGAGAAGCAGAAACAGAAGGAGAACAAGAAGGAGAAGCAGGAGAATCAGAAGAAACAGAAGAAGAAGCATAAGAAACAGAAGCAAAAGAAACAGAAGAAGGAGAAGAGCAGAAGCAGAAGGAGAAGCAGAAAGAGAAGCAGGAGAAGCAGAAGAAGCAGGAGAAGCAGAAGCAGAAGAAACAGGAGAAGCCGAAGAAGCAGAAGCAGAATCTGAAGCAGAAGGAGAAACAGAAGAAGCACAATCTGAAGCAGAAGCAGAAGAAACAGAAATAGTAGAATAAGCAGAAGCAGAAGCAGCAGGAGAAGCAGAAGAAGAAGACGGAGAAGGCGAGAGAGAAGGATTAGGAGTAGGAGAAGCAAAAGGATAAGCAGAAGCAGAAAGAGACGCAGAAGGAGAAGCAGCACATGAAGTAGGAGAAGCAGGAGAAGCAGAAGCAGGAGAAGCAGAAGAAACAGAAGACGCAGAAGCAGAATGAGAAGCAGAAGGAGAAATTGAAGCAGAAGCAGAAGGAGAAGCAAAAGCAGAAGGAGAAGCAGAAGAAGGAGAAGCAGAAGAAACAGAAGAAGCAGAGGCAGTAGCAGAAGCAGAAGATGCAGAAGGAGAAGCATAAGGAAAAGCAGAAGAACGAGAAGGAGAAGGAGAAACAGAAGGAGAAGCAGAAAGAGAAGCAGAAGAAGGAGAAGGAGACGGAAAAGCAGCAGGAGAAGCAGAAAGAGCAGCAGAAGGAGAAGCATGAGATACAGAAACAGGAGAAGCAGAAGTAGAAGAATCAGGAGAAGGACAAGAAGCAGAAGCAGAAGGAGAAGCAGAAACAGAAGAAGAAGCAGAAAGAGAAGGAGAAGAAGGAGAAGCAGAAGTAGCATCAGAAGAAACAGAAGAAGAAGAAGAAGAAGAAACAGAAGCAAAAGAAACAGAAGAAGGAGAAGAGCAGAAGCAGAAGCAGAAGGAGAAGTAGGAGAAGCAGAAGAAGCAGGAGAAGCAGAAGCAGAAGAAACAGGCGAAGCCGAAGAAGCAGAATCATAATCTGAAGCAGAAGGAGAAACAGAAGAAGCACAATCTGAAGCAGAAGCAGAAGAAACAGTAAGAGTAGAATAAGCAGAAGCAGAAGCACCAGGAGAAACAGAAGAAGAAGAAGGAGAAGGTGAAAGAGAAGGATTAGGAGTAGGAGAAGCAAAAGGATAAGCAGAAGCAGAAAGAGACGCAGAATGAGAAGCAGCACGAGAACTAGGAGAAGCAGGAGAAGCAGAAGCAGGAGAAGCAGAAGAAACAGAAGACGCAGAAGCAGAATGAGAAGCAGAAGGAGAAATTGAAGAAGAAGCAGAAGCAGAAGAAGCAGAAGCAGGAGAAGCAGAAGCAGGAGAAGCAGAAAGAGAAGCAGAACGAGAAGCAGGAGAAGCAGAAGAAGATGCATAAGGAGAAGCAGGAGAAGCAGAAGAAGCAGAAGCAGAAGGAGAAGTAGAAGTAGACGAAGGAGAAGGAAGAGTCGCAGAATCAATAGGAGAAGCAGAAGGAGAAGCAGAAGCAGAATGAGAAGCAGAAAGAGAAGCAGTAGAAGCAGA